>NW_015160355.1:48228-57393 GCF_001447785.1 Gekko japonicus
GAAAGAAGCACAAAGAGAAGGGTGAAAGAGAACAGAGAGAGAAATGCTGTGACTTCCTTCAGACGTCACGTTTAACCACAGTTGAGGTTAAAAAAAATACACAAACCCAGCTTGTTCCTGGGGACATGGGGGGGTGGAGACATGGGGCGTGTGTGATGGCGGTGAAACCATAGAGTTCCCAGCAATTACTAGAGCTACCCATTGTCACTTCCAGGTTGTGCCCAGAAGTGACGTATCTCCACAGAAGCCACTGATTGGTGCTTTCCCCCCCACTCCTGCCCTGCTTGGAGCAACAGTGATGATTGGCTGGAGGCTGCCTGCCGTAGGGTTCCCAATCTCCAGGTGGTGGCTGGAGGGCTCTCAGAATTACAATTGATCTCCAGACTACAGAATCTGTTCTCCCAGAGAAAATGACTCTTTGGGGAGGTGATCTCTATGTCATTATGCCCCACTGAGATCTCGCCCCCTCCCCACACCTGCCTTCCCCAGGCTCCACCCCCAAAATCTAAAAAAAAATAATCACAACTCAAATTCAGTAATCCTAGCCCACTGCAGGAGGAAGAAGAAGAGAAGAGACTGGATTTATACCTCTCCTATCACTTAGAGTCTCAGAGCGGCTGAGAGAGCTCTGAGAGAACTGCTCTTTCAAGAACAGCTCTGCCAGAACTACGGCTTGCCCAAGGTCATCCAGCAGCTGCAAGTGGAGGAGTGGGGGGAATCCAACCTGGTTCTTCCAGATTAGGGTCCACACACTTAACCACTACACTAAACTGAAGGAGGCCTGGCAACAAAACTCACAATTGTCTTGTCGTGCTGAGAATCACTATCAGATATTTCCTGTGGAAGTACGTATAGAAGTATGTAGGTTAACTGGAGTCGTCCCCGCACCCACACACAGGTAATCCTAAACTGGGGTTTAACTGAATCTTTAAAAATCCTAGATACTGTGCGTGAGAGTGAAGAATCCATATCATACAATCCATATCATAGATCAAGATGGGTCGCCATGTTAGCCTGTCTGTAGCAGTAGAAAAGAGCAAGAGTCTAGGAGCTCCTCAAAGAATAACAAAAATTGTGGCAGGGGAGGAGCTTTCGTGAGTAACTGCTCAATTCACCCCTAAGCCATAGGCAGGCACGGTTTATTGAAAAGTGGGTTCTGTGTTGCAGTTTGGGGGTTAAAGAGGGATTCCTGGTCTGACTTTAGGCAAATCGTGAGAGGGAGGGCAGGAAGGGA
This sequence comes from Gekko japonicus, assembly GCF_001447785.1. Lineage (NCBI taxonomy): Eukaryota > Metazoa > Chordata > Lepidosauria > Squamata > Gekkonidae > Gekko > Gekko japonicus. Next base: position 49,463 of record NW_015160355.1, read on the forward strand.
TGAGTCAGTTTGGTGTCGTGGTTAAGTGTGCAGACTCTAATCTGGGAGAACCGGGTTTGATTCCCCACTCCTCCACTCGCAGCTGCTGGTGTGACCTTGGGTCAGTCACAAGTTCTCTCAGAACTGTTCTGTCAAGAACAGTTTCTGTCAAGAGCTCTCTCAGCCCCACCCACCTCACAGGGTGTTTGTTGTGGGGAAGGGAAGGGAAAGGAGATTGTAAGCCACTCCGAGTGAAGGGTGGGGTATAAATCCAATCTCTTCTCCTCTTCTCCTCCTTCTTTCTTATGTGTGCAGGGTCATACCAATCACCCCTTTTGGGTCAGTCACTGATTTTCCTCCAGGGATTTATTATTTTATTATTTATTACTTATTCATTATTTGTGTTTATAGCCCGCCCATCCCGCAAGCGGGCTTAGGGCGGGTAACATCGTGTAACAATAAAATAAATACATTTAAAAATACAGTTTAAAATTTAAACACACAGCAATAAGCGTCAACAAGTCAACTGGTCGTGGGAGGTTCCCTGGCATGTTATTTGGGTTGGTAGGTGGGTGACGACAACCTCGGGGAGGCCATACACGGACACCTGCTGCCGCAGCCGAAAACATGACAGAACAGCTCCGTCTTGCAGGCCCTGCGGAATCAAAGAGGATCCCCCAGGGCCCTAATCTCGACGGGGAGCGCATTCCACCAGGCAGAGGCCAGGGCAGAAAAGGCCCTAGCCCTGGCCCAGGCAAGATGGACGTCCTTCGGGCCAGGGACAACCAGGAGGTTTTGGTTCATAGGGCGTAACGCTCAGGGGTCATTTCCTACAGGAGCGCACAGGAGCGGAGCTCCGGCAGTAAAGAGCCCAAGGGGCGGGCACATGCAACAAGCCCCACCCCCTGCTCCCAGCAGCCCTCAGTCAGAGCAAGAAGCAGCCAGGTAAGTTGCAGAGCCCCCTCCGGCCCAAAACAGTCCAGTGGCACCTTTAAGACCACGTTTTATTCAGGTACAAGCTCTCCCTCCTCTGCGAGGGCAGATCTGCACGTTCCCCCCCCCCAATAGCTAGCAGTCCAAAACAGTCCAGTGGTGCCTTCTGACACACTTCCGGTGATGTCAGGGGGTGTGGCATATGCAAATAAGTTATGCTAATGAGTTATGCTAATGTGTTATGCTAATGAGCTCCTGCACCTCTTTTTCTACGAAATGACCCCTGATAACGCTCTTTGGGGCATATACGGAAAGAGGCGGTCCCTCAGATATGTGGGTCCCAGGCCGTGTAAGGCTTTAAAGGTAATTACCAACACCTTGAAGCGAATCCAGATTCGGAGAGGGTGGTGTTTTGTTTTGTTTTTGGCCTTCCTCTGGGCATAAAGCAGGGGTCGTTGGAGGAGTGGGAGGGGGTTAACTCTGAGTTTCCTGTGTCATGCAGGGGGTTGGACTAGATGACCCTTGAGGTCCTTCCCAGCTCTGTGTTTCTATGAAAACTCTGCAGCCTAATGGTGTAGAAAAATGGGCTCATGTGTAGCAGCCCTGTCGAATTTCGCCTCCTCGCATCTTCCTCTTCCTTTATGCTTCTGCAACCCGGGTAAAGGAGTGCCAAGCAACGTACGCCAAGGACAATACGGCATATGTCGCTTGATTAAAATATGGCCTGTGCTGCGAGGATTAAAACCCGTAACTGCCAGAACGTCTGCCGCGCACGGATTGATGGCTGGTGCACCAAAAATAAACTCACATAAAGTTGTCATCTTCTGAGATGAGATTGTAAACTAGACAGCCTGGGATTCCTTGAGAGCCGGGAAAGGAACGCCGTCGCCAGAAACAGGAACAAGACATTATTCAAAATCAAAAAGGAAGGCCAGGGTGGGGAGAGGAAGTGCGGGGAGACGTAGTCCTTGTTTTGTACGGATATTGCAGGAGATTATTTCCATATTTCTGTCTGCTACTGTTTTGTTTTTTTACTGCTACATAGTTGGTGACTATGCCCGAAATAATTCTGCAAGAAATAATTCTGCTCAGCTATCATTCTTTCCTAAAGGGGCCACAGTGGCTCAGAGGTTAAGATGCCGAGCTGCGGACCGGAAAGTCGGTAGCTCGGCAGCTCGAGACCCGAGCGCCGCAGGACGGAGTGAGCCCTTGTCTCTGGCCCCAGCTCCTGCCAGCCTAGCAGTTTGAAAGCAAGAAACTGCAAGTAGATAAATAGGTACCACTCTGCTGGGAAGGTAACAGCAGTCCGTGCGCCTCGGCGTCTAGTCATGCCGGCCACATGACCACGGAGAAGTCTTCGGACAGCGCTGGCTCTTCGGGTTGGAAACGGAGATGAGCACCGCAACCCTAGAGTCAGATTCGACTGGCTTTCGAGCAAGGGAAACCTTTACCTTTTTATCATTCTTTCCTAAGGAAAGCTGGTATATTAACCAAAAAGGTGTTGTGCAGCGGTGTCTTAAGCAATGTGGGGAGGGGGTTGTTTGTTTGTTTTGCAATTTGGAAGAGGAAAGTAGCATGTCCTAAGCTCTGGATGTGCAAACAGGAAGCCCAATAGCAGGCGTGATTGAAGGTTTTTATTTTGTACAGAAGATGCTCCTTGAAGGATGCGTGTAGGGTCGCCAGGTCCCCGCTGCCCATCGGTGGGGGATGTGAGGGTAAGGTTGTCAGATCCTGGTGTGGAAATTCCTAGAGATTTGGGGGGTGGAGCCTGGGGAGGACAGGGACCTCGTTGGGACACAGTGCCACAGAGTCCCCCCTCCAGAACTTCCATTTCCTCCAGGGCAGAGGTCATTTCGGGGGGGATCGCGAGGGATCGCAGTTCCCCCGGGTGAGGTGCAGGGGGCGGGGCACATGACGAAGCCCCGCCCCTGCTTCCGGCCACCCCACTTCCGGCCCTCATTCAGCCAGGAGGAGGCAGGAGAAGAGGGAGGGTAAGTTGCTTCCTCCCCACCTCTCCCCACCCCTGCCTGCCTGGGGCCAGGGAGGGCCTTGGCGGGGCTTCCTCGCACTCCCGCCGGCCTTGCAGGTCCACCGCCGGGCCCCTGATGTCAGGGGGTGTGGCATATGCTAATGAGTTATGCTAATGAGTTCCCCTAGCTCTTTTTCTACGAAATGACCCCTGCTCCAGGGGAACTGATCTCTGTAATCTGGAGATGAGCTGTAATTCCAGGGGATCCCCAGGTCCCACCTGGAGGTTAGGGTTGCGAGGTCTGGGTTGGAAAATACCTGGAGACTTTGGGGGTGGATCCAGGAGAGGGTGGGGTTGGGGGAGGGGCCTCAGCATGGTACAATGCCATAGAGTCCACCCTTCCGAGCAGAGCAGAGCAGCCATTTTCTCCAGGGGAGCTGATCAGCTGTAAAAGCGGGAGATCTCCAGGCCCCACCTGGAGGCTGGCAACTCTGCCTGGAAACTGGCCTCCCTAGATGCATAGGCAACTGGCGCTACAGCAAACCTGGTTTCCTCTAGCTAGGGTGACCTGGTCCGAGTTGGGAAATTCCTGGAGATTTGGGGTCGAGCAGGCGGAGGTTGGGTTTGCAGAGGGGCAGGGCCCCGGTGGGGTATAATGGTGGTGGTCTCTCATCCAAGTATTGACATGGTTGACCCTGCTTAGCTTCCAAGCTCTGACGAACTCAAGCTAGGTCTATGAAGGAAGGCCAAATGTAATGGAAAGCCGATTATATTTTACTGCATACCAGAATGTCAAATATCAAAGACGAGCTTGATTACAGCATTTTTGTGAACAGGGTTTTTTAGTAGAAAAGAGCCAGAGTCCGGTAGCACTTTAAAGACTAACAAAATTTGTGGCAGGGGAGGAGCTTTTGGGAGTCACGGCTCACTTCTTCAGATACAGCTAGAATGGGAGTCCGTCTGTCCTTAGATCTTGGAGACTGGAGTGATTCCAGATGCCGGATGACAATAGCAGGTGAATGACAATAGCAGGCGTGATTGAATTCAGTGTGACGTGCAGAGGAGGAGGAGGAGGAGTGAGGAACTCGGCATCGGTAGTGAAACAGGAAACCTAGGTCTTGATTCAGTCCGGGAGGATGCATTGCCTTGAGCTTTATTTTAAAGTGCAATTCAGCAGTTTCTCTTTCTAATATCTCAGAAGATGACAACTCTGTGTGTGTGTGTGTGAAAAGAGAGATGATTTAAACAGGCCAATTTGTGACAAACCAAGGAAAGGGGTTAAAACTCTTTAGTAGTATAAAAATGTCCCTGGATTACATGAGATTCTTCATCCTTCCCCACAAACTGTGAGAAACTTGTACCAAAATCTAGCACTGTTAATCTGAAGATATGGTGGCCAACTCCAGGTTGGGAAATTCCTGGAGATTTTGGGAAGGTAGAGCTTTGGGAGGGTGGGGTTCAGGGAGTTGAGGAACCTCAGTTGGGGTGCAATGCCATAGAGTCCGCCCTCCAAAGCATCCCTTTCCTCCAGGGGAACTGATCTCTGTAGTCTGGAGATGAGCTGTAATTATGGGGGGTCCCCAAGTTCCACCTGGAGGTTGCCAAACCGCCTTGAAGACTTTAGACCGAATCATGCCTGTTTATTGATATATTCCTCATGCCTCACTTTCCTTAATATCAAAGAGAGTCTCCTTTTTTTTTATTTGACCATTTCGCTTTCATCTCCCTGAGATCTGAAATTTTCAAAACGAGCAACTTACTTGAAATCCTTCCGATTAATATTGATGGCGCGTTTTTAGAGTCGACGTTCAGATTACAGAAGGGACCTTTAAATACACCTTCAGCGCACTGTCTGCATGCTTAAGCGCCTCCACCTATTTCGGGTTTGCAAGCAAATCAGTTCTCTCCCCGAGGAGGGAGGAAGGAAAGGAAACGGGAGCTCTTCAAAAATGAAAAGGGGAGGGAAAAAAAAAAGACTGAGAAAATGACCTCTGAAGAAATCACATGAAACGGTTGATATCTCGTGGAGAAGAAGCTGAATGAACCCTTTTAATCGAATTGCGGCTGGAGTGGTGCTGAGACCTAAAGATAGCTCTTCCGCTTTGGGGACGCAAGTTCCCTGATCAAGATCTCTTCGGCGGATGCAGATTCCTACTCAGAAAGAAAATAAGCCAGTTTCCAGTTTCATTGTAAGCATTTGGGGAGGGGGGGTGCAAGTCCTTGGAGAATTTGTTTGAATTTGTGCCAAGTCTGTGGCTATCGTAGAGGGGTACTTTCGGAGAAAATGCATTGATTGCAAAAATGCTGATCGTTTATCACTGTAGGAAAGAACATAAATCCGATAAGATCACGTTTTTTTGCTTCCATGCGCCAAGAGTCTTCAGCGTGACCTCGCACTCAAGACAAGGCGCAGGGTCATGTCGTGGGTTACTGTACTGCAAGAGGCATTGACTTCTAGCAAGAACACCATTAATGTGTGCCTATTAAAAATCCTTCATCCCCCCACCTTCCCCCCCCCACAAAAGCAGCGTAGTTAACCTTGGTGATTTGGCCCGGCTCCAGTTGGCGTAATTGCATTCTGCCTATCTACGTGTTCCCTGTCCTCTTTTTTTTTTCCCCTCTTTTTCACCAGAACTGAAACACTGGAATGAGCTGAAGTTAAATATTGGCTGTATTTCACCATGGAAATGATTATCTTGAGGTTTCAGCTTTGTTTCGAACACAGGACATTACAGAAAATATGCCAAACTTATGTCGTTTAAGGGACACTTGGGCTGCAGAAGAAGAAGAGATTGGATTTATACCCCGCCCTTCGCTCGGAATCTCAGAGCGGTTTACAAACTCCTTTCCCTTCCCCTCCCCACAACAGACACCCTGTGAGGTAGGTGGGGCTGAGAGAGCTCTGACAGAAACTGTTCTTTTTCAAGGACAGCTCTTATCAGAACTATGGCCTGCCCAAGGTCATCCAGCAGGTGCAAGTGGAGGAGTGGGGAATCAAACCCGGTTCTCCCAGATTAGAGTCCGCGCACTTAACCACTACACCAAACTGGCTCTCAGTTGGCTAGTGTTGCCAGTCTCCAGGTGAGGCTTAGCGGTCTCCCAGAATTGCAATTGGTCAGAGCAGTTCCCTCTGGAGAAAATGGGTGCCCTTTGGTTGTTGGACTCTATGGCATAATATCCCTCTGAGTTCCCTCCCCTCCCCAAACTCCACCCCCAAATCTCCAGGAATTTCCCAACCCAGAGCTGGCAACTCAACTACAGGCGGTGTGCCTCTTCTTCGTTCAAATGGCTTTTGGGTCCCAAACATCGGCCACCCTTGGGAGGGGGACTCTAAGCTCTCTCAGCTCTGTCTGCCTGTTCTCAATAATAATTTGTGTACATAGATAAATTAAGCCAGGGGTGTCAAACATGCGGCCCAGGGGCCATATCAGGCCCCCGGAGGGCTTCTATCAGGCCCGCAGTGGAACTGACCGTCTCTTGCTTCTTCTCCCAGTTCTGCTGCTGCTGCGTCATCGTAGGTGTGCAGCTTACAGATACACACCTGAACAGCATACTCAAGATTGCAAGGGCACAGACATTTTGATGCAATAATTCAGAGCAAGAGGTGGCAGTGATCAGACATTGTTAAATAAACAAGATATTGCAGGAGAGCTAATGTCTCAAGCGTGATTTATTTAAAGTTAAAAATATTTAATTGTGTTCGTCGTTCATAAAGTTCATATCTCCGCTACCTGGCGTTACATTTTGTGACACACGTGGCCCGGCCCAACAAGGTCTCATTTATGTTAGATCCGGCCCTCGTAACAAATGAGTTCGACACCCCTGAATTAATCCCTGACCTGGATGGCCCAGGCTAGCTTGATCTCAGGAGCTAAGCAGGGTCAGCCTCAGTTAGTCCTTTGATGGGAGACCAACAAAGAAGTCCCGAGTTGCTACAGAGAGGCAGGCAATGGCAAACAACCCCTGAACATGCCTTGAAAACCCTACAGCAGTGGTGGCGAACCTATGGCACAGGTGCCAGAGGTGGCACTCAGAGCCCTCTCTGTGGGCACGCGTGCCATCGCCCCAGCCAGGCCCAGGCCATCATTAAAGTGTCGAATTCTCTGCCAAATAATTTTAAGTAAATGAAAGCATTTGGGATTGCTTTCCTTACTTTGTTTGGGTCATCTTAAATTAATGTATGGGTTGTTTTTTCTACAGTAACACCTCAGTATACACAGGTTACATTGCCGTGTTGGCACTTTGCGATAAATAAGTGGGTTTTGGGTCGCAGTTTGGGCACTCGGTCTCTAAACGGTTCACCATCACTGCCCTACAGGGTCACCTTGAGTTGGCTGCGACTGGATGACATTTTCTACCACCACCTAGATAATTTCAAGGATCCAAGGAGTTTCATATAATCCTGTAATTCTTTGGGCAGTCTCTGAAGTTGTCGTTTTGATTACTCCGTTACGGATTTTGGAAGGAGGGCTGGAGGCGGAGAGATTCTGTGATTGTATCTACACATCACCAGAAAACACAGTCTTGCGGTTCTCTAGCTATCATTTACAAGGGGCTCGTTCTGTCTGTTCAAGGAAATCCAATTGGCAATGATTACTCTGGCCCAACAGCAGCACGGTAGAGAAGAGGAGAAGAGATTGGATTTACACCCCGCCCTTCACTACCCAAAGGAGTCTCAGAGGGGCTTACAGTCTCCTTTCCCTCCCCCTTCCCACAACAGACACCCTGTGAGTTTGGTGGGGCTGAGAGAGCTCTCTTGGGAACTGCTCCTGAGAAAACAGCTCTGAGAGAACTTGTGACTGGCCCAAGGTCACACCAGCAGCTGCATGTGGAGGTGTGGGGAATCAAACCCGGTTCTCCCAGATTAGAGTCTGCGCTCCTAACCACTACACCAAATTGACAATCCAGCCTTAGAATTGCCTATTCGACCTAATGAGTTCACTATCCAGCAAAATGGTACCAGTTGGGTTTAAAAAAAAAAAAGAAAGAAAGAAAACAAAAGGGTCCGTTTAATGGTGATTTCAACTGTGCATCTTTTTCCTTTAGAAAA
>NW_015160355.1:57498-71797 GCF_001447785.1 Gekko japonicus
CCTACACGGAAATTTGGCTTATCTAATGACTTTGTAGATGAATAGGAACTTAAACTCAGGACTGTAAGCCACATTTATTTATTATAAAAAACAGTGTTTAAAACAGATTGCATCAAAGCTGGTGGCACTGGACTCTAGTTCATTCAATCCGGGCTGTAAGCAGATGGCATCTTCGGTGGGGGGTGGGGGGAGCTTCCTACAGGTCAAGACAGGTAGCCACATTAGTCTGTCTGTCGCGATAGAAAAGTGCAAGAGTCCAGTAACTGGCACCTTAAAGACTAACAAAAAAAGACAAACAAAAGTTGTGAGTCATTCAATCCGGGCTGCAAACAGGCCACATTAGTCTGTCTGTCGCAGTAGAAAAGTGCAAGAGTCCAGTAACTGACACCTTAAAGACTAACCAAAAAAAGACAAACAAAAGTTGTGAGTCATCTGAAGAAGTGAGTAGTGACTCACGAAAGCTCCTACCCAGTTTGGTGTGGTGGTTAAGTGTGCGGACTCTAATCTGGGAGAACCAGGTTTGATTCCCCACTCCTCCACTTGCACCTGCTGGATGACCTTGGGCAAGCCGTAGTCCTGATAAGAGCTGTCCTTGAAAGAGCAGTTCTTGAAAGAGCTCTCTCAGCCCCACCTACCTCACAGGGTGTCTGTTGTGGGAAGGGGAAGGGAAAGGAGTTTGTAAGCCGCTCTGAGACTCCGAGTGAAGGGGCGGGGGATAAATCCACTCTGCTTCTACCTCCTGTTCTTCTTCTTCCCTGCCACAGATTTTGTTAGTCTTTAAGGTGCTACTGGACTCTTGCCCTTTTCTACTGTGTCCCACAGGGACCTTCATAAAGGAGCAGTGATTGACTCGAACTCCCTGTTGAGCTCACAGTCAAACCCTGCCATCCGTTGGGCCAAACTGGATGGTTGTGGTTAAGGGAATCAGAGAGTCCCGCCGTGTCCCGCCATGCAATTAATTGGAATGCCGGAAGGTTCTCCAGGCCACCGGAGGAAACGTGGGTGTTTCGTTGACGGCGATCTTCGTTTTGAAAGAAGGCCTCCTCCGGAACCGAGCCCATGTGCATAATTTAGCAACGGATCAATAGTCAGACTTTTAGGGACATCGGAGCCGCGGGTCATGCACACAATTAATTCAGCAGCACAGATTTCCAGGGGCGGCAGCGGCGCTCCTTGTATTAAGGGACCCTGGGCATGCACGGCTCCCAGCTTGAAGCGAAAACGGGTCTCTGCACAGACTGCATTTCCGTTCTGAATAAGTCAATCAAGGGGGCCTTTTGTTTTGCCTTTTTAATTAAAATCCTTTTATGGGAGTCCGGGGTGGATCGGAGCCGCGGATTCCGACGGCGATTGTTTCCCAAGCCGATCTCGCCCCTTTTTTTTAATTTTAATGTTTTTATTTTACAAAACAGCTCGAGCTGTACATCAAAGAATGCACACTTCAAGGGGGTTTATCACTGCAGATGAGGTTATGTGATACAGGAATTAGGGAAGGAATAAAGCAGGAATTAGTGCTAAATCCACAGTAATATTCTCCTGCGAGGGACCTCGACCTGCAGTTCTTTTCAAGTCGTCGCGTGTGTGTGCTCAAAGCCCGCCAGATGTGCTGGTAATAAAATTTGAAGGGGGGGAAATAGTCTTCAGCAGCTGAGTAGAAACTTCAGGCCTTTATGGTTCTCCAGAAAGTTGTAAACTGCCCAAGCCCGTGAGTTTGATCACGGGTCCACCGGGGTCGCCAGGGGCACCATGGCACCCAAGTGTTTACAAAAGGAAGGTGGAGCCAGGCAGGGCTTCTGCCCAGCAAGGCTTCTGATTGGCCACTGGAGATTTGATTGGCTGTGCAGATTTTCATAAATGTTGCTTTGGCAGCAGTTGCTGCCACAGGACAAGGGTCTTCACCGTGTGACTGAAGGTAAGCTGTGGCAGCCATTTTGTGGTTGGCTCTTCCTTCTGAGGCAGCCATCTTATGGCTGGCTGTGCCTCCTGTGGCAGCCATTTCGTGGCAGCCATTTCCTGGCTGTGCCCACCATGCTGTGTCAGAATTCCACGGGCTCAAAAGAGTCAGATCTGTGGGGAATCACTCAGAGGTGACGTGCAGAAGGAAAGGAAGTCCAACATAGAGGTCGGAACGCAACACTAAGGCAACCCGGAAGCTCAGAATCGTTCGGGTTTGCTTCATGCTGTTATTCAGAAGTTCCAGTGATGCTTTTCTTCTGCAAAGGGCCCCGCATGTGAAGATGGAGTTTTGAGACCGGAATGCCAGATGTCCAATTTAATCCTAAAAAGCAACCGTGGGGGTGGCACCAAGAATGCAGCATTTCACTCTTTGCCCCCGCCAATTCAAGCATACAGTTCTCCTAGTTGTACAAGATTGGTCTCTGTGAAAGGATGGCCTATTCCAGGGTAGGAAACTCCGAGAGATTTAGGGGTGGAGCCTGTGGAGGACAGTGGCTTCAGTGAGGTAAAATACCATAGAGTCCGCCCTCCAAAGCAGCCGTTTTCTCCAGGGGAACTGAACTCTGTTGTCTGGAGATAAATTGAAATTCTGAGAGATCTCCAGGCTGCACCTGAAGTTGGCAACCCTGCCCACCAATGATTGTTGGGACTATGCTAATTAAAAAGTGATGATTTGTGTTCACAAGATTGTGTTCACAGACCTTTGTTGCTTGCTAGCCAGTGCTTTGAGAACATAAGGATATAAGAGAAGACCTCTTGGATCAGGCCAGTGGCCCATCCAGGCCAACACTCTGTGTCACACAGCGGCCAAAACCCAGGTGTCATCAGGAGGTCCACCAGCAGGGCCAGAACTCCAGAAGCCCTCCCACTGTTGCCCCACAAGCACCAAGAATACAGAGCCTCGCTGCCTCAGTCATAAGAACATAAGAGAAGCCATGTTGGATCAGGCCAGTGGCCTCTCCAGTCCAACACTCTGTGTCACACAGTGGCCCAAACCCACGGGCCACCAGGAGGTCCACCAGCAGGGCCAGAACTCCAGAAACCCTCCCACTGTAACCCCCCCCAAGCACCAAGAATACAGAGAGCATTATTACCCCAGACAGAGTCTTCCATCTACACCTTGTGGCTAATACCCACTCATCATGGACCTCCCCTCCATATATTTATCCAATCCCCTCTTAAAGCTGTCTATACTTGTAGCTGCCACCACTTCCTGTGACTGTCAATTCCACATGTGACTTACTCTTTTGGTAAAGAAGTACTTTATTTGTTTTGCTTTTGAGCTACACCCTCTTTGAACAGAGAGGATATTTTCGGCCATCTCTTTTTGCTATGCCGACTGAAAGATGTCACGTTGCACCAATCCCTAGAGAAAAGTCTAAAGGTCTTGCCCGTTATTGTAAAATTTCATGAGATCCAATGGTGCGGGTCCTACCAGTTCATGCCAGCATTAATGATTTTATTTATTTATTTTATTGTTCGATTTATTTATTTATTAGATTTGTACCCCGCCCTCCCCAACGGGCTCAGGGCGGCTACAACAGAGGCAATTGCCATAACAACAGTTAAAACAACATAAAAACGATCATTAAACAGTATAAAACAATCAATTTATATCCCCAAAAGGGGCTCAGGGTGGCTAACAATTAGGGCACAAAGCCAAGATTAAACAATTAGGGCACGAAGCCATGATTAAAACCCAATCAAGGGCTGAAATTGCTCTGTTGCATGAGTCAGTACCATCTGGTCCATCGTGCCGAACCAAGCATCCATGGCATCGTATGATGGAAATAATTTATCATTTACATAATTTATTTATTATTTAGTGCATGGGTGTCAAACATGTGGCCCAGGGGCCGGATCAGGCCCCCGTAGGGCTTCTATCAGGCCCCGCAGTGGAACTAGCTGTCTTATGCTTCTTCTTCCAGTTCTGCTGCTGCTGCTGCTGCGTCATCATAGGTTTGCAACTTACAAATACGCATCTGAATAGCATAGATTGTAACAGCACAGACATTTTGATTCAATAATTCAGAGCAGGAGGTATCAGTTATTAGACACTGTTAAAGAAATAAAATATTGCAAACGTGCTAATGTTTTAAGCATGATTTTATTTTAAGTAAAAAAAACAACCTTTGTGTTTGTGTCCTTTATAAAGTTTATATCTCTGCTACCTGGCATTACATTGTATGACACACGTGGCCCGGCCCAACAAGGTCTCATTTATTTCAGATCCGGCCCTCATCACAAATGAGTTCGACACCCCTGATTTAGTTCATTTTGATGACAGCTTTCTCCCCAGTGGTAACTCCAAGCAGCTGACATTTTTACTCACAATGACCCTGTGAGGTAGGTTAGGCTGGTTTTCTCTCCTTTCCATTCCTGTGCCTCGAGTGAAACAACCATCTTGCTTTTTCACAAGAATCAAGTGTGTGTTGTCAGAGGGACCATAATAAATTTGGATTCAACGAATCCTTTTCAAAAGAGCCTGCCGAGTGTTTTCCTTTCAGTGTGGCTTTAGTTCATGCACAACTTTTCTGCATTGCAGGCCCGTTTGTATTCAGACTTTAATTAGTGTAATGTGATGACTCTGCTACAGTCAGGGGGGGAAATAAAAACGGCTCTCTCACATTTGCAAAGTCCGACAATGTAGCCCATAGGAATTATTTGCTCTATTATGTAACTAATTCTCCTGTGCTATAAAAGTCACAGGTCATAAATATCCCTTTTTCTTTCTCTTTTCGAGCACTGTAATTAAGTTTTGTTCTTATCTCTCTCTTCTCCTCCAGTTGGTTCTTGTACTTGTAGGAAGTGAACAAACATTTAAAAACTGCTTACACTAACGGTGTGATAAAGAGGGGCGGTAGGTGATCCCAGGGTTGTGGAAAGGTCTAGGATTGATCCATCTTGTCAGATGCGCTCATTTGCCTCACTACAGGAGAAGGAGAGCCGGCCAGTGCACTCTCCGCTTTGCAGCAGAGGGCACATTCCAGACAACTCTCCTTCTCCTGGGCCAGGTGCCAGCCAGGGGAATGGGCAAGCAAGCTGAGTGGGCAGGCAAGGAGCAGGAAGTTGGGGCAGGCCAGCAGCCCTCTCTGCAGTGTGCCTGCGCCAGGGTGTCAGGCTTCTTAGTCAGGTCACACCACACAGGGCTTCATAAGAAGATAACTGTTTATTAGTGGATCCAGTACTAAAGAACACGTGTACAGCTTGTGTCAGGAATGGCCGTCAGTACTAGGGCCTCCGACTTATAGTGAAATCAAACATTCCTCCTGTAAGCATGAGCCAATGGATCTATTTCGTGCGCGCGGCAAAGCAAGTGGGCAAAGGAAAAAAGCCGTCCACTTTCCCAGCCGTGTAAACTGCAGCTGTAACGTCTACAAGGTCAAGCCTAAGATAGCGCACAGTAGCTGAGCAGGAGAGAGCTGAGAACGAGAAGGAGGGTACCGCCTCCACATTCCAGAACTATGACAGGGCTACCTGTCGTGGTGGCTTGGTCACATAGTTGGGTCACATGACTTCTCTCCTGGCACAGGCGCACTGAGGACAATGTCAGGGCTGGCAGCGGGCTCTCCCTGCCCACACAGACAGCCTTTCTCCCTGTGTAGCTCCAGCAATGCTGTGAAGCAGGGCTTTTTTTGTAGATAAAGCCCAACAGGAACTCATTAGCATAATAGGCCACACCCAACCACAAAAACTCATTAGCATATTAGGCCACACACCCTGACAGCACAGCTCATTGGCATATTAGGCCATACCCCCATGTTACCAGAAGTGTGCTCATCCAGCCACATCCACCTTTCCCTTCTTATTCTGTTTACCTTGTTTGTTGTCCAAACCCAGGGCTTTTTCGTAGCAGGAACTCCTTTGCATGTTAGGCCACACACCCCTAATGTAGCCAACCCAATAGAGTTTCTGCTGTTGGGTGTGGCCTATTATGCTAATGAGTCCCTGCTGGGCGTGGCCAACTTGGGAGCCAGCTGGAACTCCGTTCCTGTGTGTTCCTGCCCAAAAATAGCCCTGCTGTGAAGGAACGTCTGTGCTGCACGGCTTGTCTTCAGGGGGTGTCCTCCCTCCGTGGCGAGGGCGCAGGCAGTGGGAGCAAGCCAGCAAGAGGAAGGGGTCACCTACCACGGAAGGGGGAGTGGAATCCAGCGGCCAGCTGCTGACGGGATTTCACTCTCTCTCGCTCGCTCCCCGCCCCCCAGATTTCCCAGTGCCCCACCAACCATAATTTTCTTGCTACACCCCTGATCTCCAGACGAGAGAGATCAGTTCCCCTGCAGGAAACAGCTGCTTAGGGAGGTGGGCGCTATGGCATTGGACTCTGCTGAGGTCCCTCCCCTTCCCAACCCCCCAACATCTCCAGGTATTTCCCAACACAGAGCTGCCAACCCAAATAGGAGACCACCAAGGAAGACTTCGCGGAGGAAGGCAGTGGCAGGCCACCTTTGCTTCATCGCTTGCCTTGAAAACCGAGTCGGCTGCAACTCGGTTGCATGGGAAAGAGCAGGTGGAGAAAGAGGTACTTTTCTCCCTTTCTTACAATACAAGAACTCGTGGGCACTCCATGAAATTGCTGAGTGGTCGGGTTAGAACGGATAAAAGGACGTCCTTCTTCACCCAAAGAGTGATTAACACTTGGAATTCACTGCCACAGGAAGTGGTGGCGGCTACAAGCATGGACGGCTTCAAAAGGGAGGTCCATCAGTGGCTATTAGTCAAAAGGTATAGATAGGGAATCTGGGGCAAGTGATGCTCTGTCATCTTGGTGCTTGGGCGGGTCAACAGTGGGAGGGCTTCTAATGTCCTGGCCCCACTGGTGGACCTCCTGATGGCACCTGGTATTTCTGGCCACTGTGTGACACAGAGTGTTGGACTGGATGGGCCTTTGGCCTGATCCAACATTGGCGTCTCTTATGTTCTTATGTTCTTAACTTGGCAGCTCTTTACACGCGCACACGAGTGTCTCCAAGAAGATATCCTGGACTGGGTGGGCCATCGGCCTGATCCAACATGGCTTCTCTTATTTTCTTAAGTTCTTAGCTTCTTATCCTCCAGGCAGACTTCCGCCAATTGTAAGGAGCCTTCCTCCAAATTATCGGCTCTTCCTTGAACAGAAGAACCACTTAAGTTGGAGGAAGGCGTCGTAGGCAGGAAGAAGGCTTCGGACTTGAGCCAAAAAGGAAGAGTGAGGCATAAATGTTAGAGTTCAGAAACAAACTTTGCTCAGCGGAGTGATAGGTCGAAGGTAGGATCCACCCCACGGTCTCTATGGCTGCGGTCACGCACACTAAATAATCCGCTTTCAAAGTATTTTCCAACTGGATTTTGCCAGTTCACACAACTAAAATCCAGTTGGAAAGCGCACTGAAAGTGGATTGAAAGTGGATTATTTCGTGCGTGTGACCGCAGCCTCTGTGATTCCTTTTGCCCCCAGTCCCCAGGGTTACCTGAAATACTGTAGCCCTATAAGAGTCACTGGGAAAGACAAGAATGCAAGGAAAAGCTGAAGGCAGCAAGAAAAGAGGAAGATCCAACATGAGATGGATTCACTCAATTAAGGAAGCCGTGGCCCTCAGTTTTCAAGACAAGAAGAAGAAGAAGAGAAGAGATTGGATTTATACCCTGCCCTTCACTACCCAAAGGAGTCTCAGAGTGGTTTATAATCCCTTCCCCTCCCCACAACAGACACCCTGTGAGGTAGGTGGGGCTGAGGGAGCTCTCTCGAGAACTGCCCTTGAGAGAACAGCTCTCAGAGAACTGTGACTGACCCAAGGTCACACCGGCAGCTGCATATGGAGGAACAGGGAATCAAACCCGGTTCTCCCAGATGAGAGTCCGCGCTCTTAACCACTACACCAAACTGATTCTACCAGAGACCTCACCTGGAAATGCAACCTGGCTCAGAGCCAGTCCTGTATGTTAATTGGTGTGTCTGAGACACTGATTGGATGGCTTTAATGTACCAGTGTTTGGGTTGGCCAATGAGCTTGAGCTTCTTCCTGTGAAGGTTCTAGATGAGAGATTACTAGCTCGGCCACCTCGCCCTACGCTTTGACCTTTTCCCTCTTAGAGACCTGTGCGGTGTACTAGCCTACTTTGCTATACAAATACAAATATGTATAGCATATTTTATTAGAGTTTTATTATTTAGAGTTTTATTATTATTAATTTTTATTATTATTATTTTTATTTATTATTTTATTAGAGTTTTCAAATTTTCCCTGTCCCTGTCCCTAATAGACTTAAAGAACTTTGTTTTAATTAATAACTCTAGTCTCCGTGCCTTATTTACCCACCACAAAAGAGCTCTCTCAGCCCCGCCTACCTCACAGGGTGTCTGTTGTGGGGAGGGGAAGGGAAAGGAGATTGTAAGCCCCTCTGAGACTCCTTTGGGTAGTAATATGTACTGGGATTGAGATGTGTAAAGTGATCAACTCATAGTTTATTAGTGATTCCAGTAAACTCTAAGACAACTCTAGCAGGGCCAGTTTTCAAGTCACTGCATGTCGACTGGCTAGTTCCAGGATCCAGGTGCTCTATTGTTCTGGAGGAGCTAGCTCAGCCCGTTCTAGGTGTCGCTAGAACTGAGTCTCTGGCGCAATATATAATAGGTAGTGAAGGGCAGGGTATAAATCCAATCTCCTCCTCTCCCCCCCTCCTCCTCTTCAGTTTGGTGTCGTGGTTAAGTGCGCGGACTCTAATCTGGGAGAACCGGGTTTGATTTCCCACTCCTCCACTTGCACCTGCTGGATGACCTTGGGCAAGCCTTAGTTCTGATAAGAGCTGTTCTTGAAAAAGGGCAGTTTCTGTCAAGAGCTCTCTCAGCCCCACCGACCTCACAGGGTGTCTGTTGTGGGGAGGGGAAAGGAAAGGAGTTTGTAAGCCACTCTGAGACACCTTTGTGTAGTGAAGGGTGGGGTATAAATCCAATCTCTCTTCTCCTCCTCCTCACCTGGATAAAATGGTGGCTTTGGAAGGTGGACTTTATGACATTACACCCCACTGAGTTCCCTGCCCTCCCCAGGTAAAAAAAAGGTAAAGGTTCCCTTGCTCGAAAGCCAGTCGAGTCCGACTCTAGGCTTGTGGTGCTCATCTCCGTTTCAAAGCCGAAGAGCCAGCGCTGTCCGAAGATGTTTCCGTGGTCATGTGGCCAGCACGACTAAACACCAAGGCGCACGGAACGCTGTTCCCTTCCCACCGAAGTGGTACCTATTTATCTACTTGCACTTTCTTGCTTTCAAACTGCTAGGTTGGCAGGAGCTGGAACTAGAGACGGGAGCTCACTCCGTCATGCGGCACACTCGGGTCTCGAACTGCTGAACTACTGACCTTCCACAGCCTGCAGTTCGCGTCTTAACCACTTGAGCCACCGCAGCTCCTCCCCAGTAAATACCTCCCCAGGTATTTACAGGTATTTCCCAACCCGGAGTTGGCCCGCCCCCTATCTCTTCTGGTTAACCTATGTGGGCAGAAAGAGGGCTCATTTTTCAGCACTGTAATAGGCTGGCCTGTCCTTCAAGTAAGCAGGTAATAAGCGTCTTAATCATGGGACTTGTGTGAAGGAGACCTTTGAGGATTATACCAGAAGAAGCCAGCTGTACCCACCAAATTTCACATAGCTTAGCAGAACGTCGAATGTTCACACTTGCTAAAAATAAAATCCAGTGGAAAATTTAATAATGTGATTTTGTGCATGCTGTCTCCTTGGTGTCCATCCCCCCCCCCTCGTTTCCCGAGCACACACACAAACCCTTTCACTTATAGGCAGGACTCGTATAGACAACCAGAACTTTATGGGACAGGGTATGGGTTATGACATTCGGGAAACAGTAGAACACAGAGGTCGAATCTGCATTTGCATTTTTAAATCAGTTTCATGCTGCTGTGACGCCGTCTTTCTCTATGCTTGTTTGAACTTTGTTTGGAGAAGATTCTTTTAAAGCAGTGGGGAGGTGAAATGACAGTGGAGCTGCCACGAAAGGGCGATAAACATATGCAGACGTGCAAGAGTATGCTAGCACTGTTGTGATGTGAAAACGAAACCAAATGTAAACAGCTTTTTTGAAGACGGAGTCAGAAGGCTGGGACACCGGTGGGAAAGACAAATGCAGATTTGACCAGAGATTCAACGTAACTTTAAGCCACTTAATTCACATTCTACAAATAGACATACATCTTTCCTTTGTTTAACACGTGTTTTCTGATTGTCATTATAATTTATGCTTTCAGAGTTTATCTCTCTAGTCTCTTGCTTGGGTCCACATATCAAATGGTCTCCATACCGCTTCCAGCTTCCAGTCATCATAATCTTTTAGCCTTTCCGATAAGCCATCTCCTGCTTCCAGTTCTACTGCTGCTGCTGCTGCATCATCGCTTGCTTCGCCAAACTCTCTCAATCACTCAGCCATTTCATGTTTTAACCGGGGTCCTAGACTCTGAGCATGAGATCTCTGTGGTCAGGGGTCATTTCGTAGAAAAAGAGCTAGGGGAACTCATTAGCATAACTCATTAGCATATGCCACACCCCCTGACATCAGGGGCCCGGCAGTGGACCTGCAAGGCCAGCGGGAGTGCGAGGAAGCCCCGCCATTGTATGGCACACGTGGCCCGGCCCAACAAGGTCTCATTTATTTCAGATCCGGCCCTCATAACAAATGAGTTCGACACCCCTGCTTTAGAGGGTGGGCTGTATGGAATCATATCTCCCCTGAGGTCCCTCCCCTTCACAAGCCCTGCCCTCCCCAGGCTCCACCCCCCAAATCTCCATGGTTGCCAGCTAGGCAAAGCTGATGCTCATCAATCATAGACGGGGCTCTTAAGGCCAATAACTCTGGAGATCTTAAAGAATTCAGCCTGCATTTATCTTGAGGGCATGTTTTTTATCTTTAGTTGTGTATATCTGATGTTGGAGGCCAACTGGCACAGATCTCTAGTTTTCCTGCAAATCTCCGTGCCACGATCTTTACATTGCTGCCTCATTTGTCTCTCTGTGGCCATAGAAAGTGCTCTAAAAGATTGTCTCAAGCTGGCTTTGATTGCCCTGACAGATAAGCAGATATTTCTCATGGCAACGTTAGGCCCGCTCGTGGACTCTGGTCCCCTTGTCGTTTCCCCAACTTGCCTGGAAACACTTCACTTTGTTCCCTTTGTGTGTGGCTATCCTGATGTCCCTGTTAGCAAACAGAAAAGAGATTTCTACTGTAGAGAAGATCAAACCCCTTTGCAAACCTCTTAGAGCTGTGGTTATCTTGCGACTGGGCAGAAAGCCCAGCTTTTAACAACAGGGATTTTGTGCAGTTGGCAAGTCTCGTGATGGTGGTGCAAATGTGCGGTTCTTAAAAGTGTCATGCGCAGACCTTTAAATAAGAGCAGGATATGGTGAGGAAGAGAGTCATACGTGTTAAAAATTCTTTCTCTTTTTTGGGGGGGTAACTGATTTTTTTCATTGGTCATTTTGTGAATGGAGCAAAAGAAAGTTCTGAAGGCATATATTATTGGGATATTTGGGTAATCTAGCAGAGTTTTGCCCAGTCATAGACGTGTGAGACTGAGTACATTAAATAAATCTCCAAAGTATATTGCACAAAAGATAAACGTACTTTTATTTTATTAGATCCGATTCACATTCAGGTCACAGTCAAAACAAGAGAAAGAATTTTTTAAATCTTTAGTTGCGTATATCTGATGTTGGAGGCAAACTGGCACAGATCTCTAGTTTTCCTGCAAATCTCCGTGCCACGATCTTTACGTTGCTGCCTCATTTGTCTCTCTATGGCCATAGTAAGTGCTCTAAAAGATTATCCCAAGCTGGCTTTGATTGCCTTGACAGATAAGCAGATATTTCTCACGGCAACGATAGGCCCACTCGCAGACTCTGGTCCCCTTGTCGTTTCCCCAACTGCCTGGAAACATTTCACTTTGTTCCCTTTGTGTGTGGCTATCCTGATGTCCCTGTTAGCAAACAGAAAAGAGATTTCTACTGTAGAGAAGATCAAACCCCTTTGCAAACCTCTTAGAGCTGTGGTTATCTTGCGACTGGGCAGAAAGCCCAGCTTTTAACAACAGGGATTTTGTGCAGTTGGCAAGTCTCGTGATGGTGGTGCAAATGTGCGGTTCTTAAAAGTGTCATGCGCAGACCTTTAAATAAGAGATATGGTGAGCAAGAGAGTCATACTTGTTAAAAATTCTTTTTGGGGGGGTAACTGATTTTTTTCATTGGTCATTTTGTGAATGGAGCAAAAGAAAGTTCTGAAGGCATATATTATTGGGATATTTGGGTAATCTAGCAGAGTTTTGCCCAGTCATAGACGTGTGAGACTGAGTACATTAAATAAATCTCCAAAGTATATTGCACAAAAGATAAACGTACTTTTATTTTATTAGATCCGATTCACATTCAGGTCACAGTCAAAACAAGAGAAAGAAGCCTAATATAAACAGTACTTATCTGGAATCACGTGTATGGGAGTATGAGGGCATTGTCTCTACATGAGAGACTTGCAGAGACATGTGTCTTCATGGAAGGCCATGTGAGAGGAGAGAAAGGATAGAGAGGAGGGGTCAGAGGGCAGCTCCCAGGTGAAGACAAGGAGAGGCATCCAATTCAAGGAGATAACACCTCTACACCCTTAGAGTGATGTAGCAGCCCTCCCCAACGTCCAGGCATCATGTGTGTGGGAGTATGAGGGCAGTGTCTCTACATGAGAGACTTGCAGAGACGTGTGTTTCCACGGAAGGCCATGTAGAGAGAGTGAGAGGACAAAGGGATTGAGGAGGGGTCAGAGGGCAACTCCCAGGTTAAGACAAAGAGAGCCATCCCATTCAAGGAGATAACACCTCTACACCCTTAGAGTGATGTAGCAGCCCTCCCCAACGTCCAGGCATCATGTGTGTGGGAGTATGAGGGCGTTGTCTCTACATAAGAGACTTGCAGAGACATGTGTTTCCACGGAAGGCCATGTAGAGAAAGGGAGGGGACAAAGGGATTGAGGAGGGGGTCAGAGGGCAACTCCCAGGTTAAGACAAAGAGAGGCATCCCATTCTAGGTGATAACACCTGTGCACCCTTAGAGTGATGTAGCGGCCCTCCCCAGTGTCCAGGCATGCTGAGTCACTCATGCCCACATATATCACGATCTGTTTGGGAGCTGCTTTAAACAGTCACAGTCCAGTTTTCTTCTGCTTCTGTAGTGTATGAGCCGGGCGATGGTCTTCCGCACACAATGCATCTGTCAGATGACGGTGGAGTGAAAAAGTGTATTGTGTTCATTTTGCGTTTCTCCTTGTACTTGTTGTTGACAAGAATCGTACCAGTAGCATTGGAAAGGGGCAGGAACTCTGCAAACAGCATTGCGCAATTCTGCGGCATCACTTCTGGTTGCATGCCTGGAAGTGACATCACGTCATTGTGCAATGATTTCCCCCCTTGTTTTCGCTTCCGGCGTTCCTTTGAACAGCAGCGGGAGGGTGCCCAGAGCAGGGAGTTGCCCGCTGTAGCACCCCTATTGCTTGTTGGAGTAACCATAGAGTTCTTCCTCAAACAATAGAGCATCCCCCCGCAATGTGCCCTCTGCAACGTGCCCTATCATTACGCTGGGCACGTTGGCATGGACAGGGCTCTCTGGGGGCAAGTTTCCCCCCCACACCGGTCAGATAGGGGCCAGCAGATCAAGGCCCCCGAAAGTGGGTAAACCCCCGCCCCTGTCAGAGGAATGGCAACCCTATTACAACTAACCTCTAGGTGACAAAGAACAGTTCACCCGAAGAAAATGGCTGCTTCGGGAGTGGGACTCTATGGGATTATACCCCATTTAAGTCCCACCCCTCCCCAAGCCCCACCTTCCTCAGGCCCCACCCCCAAAATCTCCAGGTATTTCCCAATATGGAACTGGCAACCCTAAACCACACAGTCAGCACCCTTAAAGGCCATTGCTAATCAGGGTGGTCTCAGCGGCTGCGGTGGCTCAAGTGATTAAGATGCTGAACTGCAGACCGGAAGGTCGGTAGTTCAGCAGTTCGAGACCCGAGTGCCACATGACGGAGTGAGCTCCCGTCTCCGGCCCCAGCTCCTGCCAACCTAGCAGTTCAAAAGCAAGAAATTGCAAGTAGATAAATAGGTATGTATGGCTGCGAGAGTTGGACTATAAGGAAGGCCGAGCGCCGAAGAATAGATTCTTTTGAACTATGGTGCTGGAGAAGACTTGAGAGTGAGTCCCTTGGACTGCAAGAAGAACAAATCAGTCAATCCTAAAAGAAATCAACTCTGACTGTTCCCTGGAAGGCCAGATAATGAAACTGAAGCTCAAATACTTTGGCCACCCAATGAGAAGGGAGCACTCACT
>NW_015160355.1:72819-91701 GCF_001447785.1 Gekko japonicus
TATTATTTATATATATATATTTATATATTTATATATATAAAAATTATTTTTCCTGTGTTGCTCACAGGAGCACAGTGTATT
Source organism: Gekko japonicus (assembly GCF_001447785.1). Taxonomy (NCBI): domain Eukaryota; kingdom Metazoa; phylum Chordata; class Lepidosauria; order Squamata; family Gekkonidae; genus Gekko; species Gekko japonicus. The sequence goes on from NW_015160355.1 coordinate 72,901, forward strand.
AAGCACAGCTTTCTGCTCTGTTCTGCTGGGGAGATGTTCTCAACATAGGCTCATCAATCCTCCTTTCTCTTCATATACAAATAGTCTGTGTTCTAACCTTGTTTTACAAACTTTGGCGGTACCTTCTTCCCCGAGCACATAAAAAGCAGTTTAGCAAAGAAAAGAAAAGCGCAGCCGGTGAATCTTCCAGCCGCTGTGAATAGAATTCCGAGTAGGAATTAGAGCCGTAAATTACAGTCACACTAAAGCTGGTGTAACTTTCCAGAAAAGGTGATTTATGCGTGCCTTTCTTTAACTCTGTGTTCTTCCAGTCACTGTGTTGGACAACATGAGTTGACGTGAGCTATGTACCCAATACCAAAACGTCAACAGGGCGGCAGTAATACACACTTGGATATAATTACTGCTGGCTATAATATTAACGAAAACTGTCATGGGGGTATTTTGGAAAAACTACGATCAGAATTGCTCGTACTACCCTGCCGTGAAAGCTGGAGATTATGTGACTGAGGCTTAAAATCCAACTCTTTTGCTAAAAATAAAAAAATTGCCTTCATAAACTATCTTTTTCCACAGTTCTTTTCTGTCATCGCTTTTCAAATGAACATTACATATCTAGTCGCGTTGCCGCAGAGAGTTAGCTGTACATGCAACAGAAACGGATTGTAGGAACTCTCCTTTCACACATTTTCATGATTCAGGAGACAGGGTTTCTTGCAGGAGCTGGGAATTTGTCTGCTCTCACTGAACGAACCATCTCCTTTAAGTTGCTCCTTAGTCATCATTGTTTTTCTAAATGGAGATGCCCTAACCCAGGGGTGTCGAACTCATGTGTTATGAGGGCCGGATCTGACATAAGTGAGACCTTGTTGGGCCGAGCCATGTGTGTCATAAAATATAATGCCAGGTAGTGGAGATATAAACTTTATAAAGGACACAAACACAAAGGGTGGGGTTTTTTTTACTTAAAATAAAGTCATGCTTCAAATATTAGCACTCTTGCAATATTTTGTTTATTTAACAGTGTCTGATAACTGACACCTCTTGCTCTGAATTACTGCATCAAAATGTCTGTGCTGTTGCAATCCTGAGTATGCTGTTCAGGTGTGGATCTGTAAGCTGCAAATCTACAACGACGCAGCAGCAGCAGAACTGGGAGAAGAAGCAGAAGACAGCCAGTCCCACTGCGGGCCTGATCCGGCCCCTGGGCCGCATGTTGGACACCCCTGCCCTAACCCTATTAGCTTCTCTTTTGTAAAGATGACTGTTCAGCCCATTGCTCATTAAAACTGGCCTGTTTTTGATCTCGCTCTCTCTTTTTTTGCTGTTTTGTTTTTACTCCTTTTCGTAACTGCTCCTAACGCTGAATTTGCTGTTTGAATTATCTCAGCACATGGAGCTGACTTTTCAAGGAGTATCCCACAGTAACCCCAGGATGTCCTTCCTAGGTGATCACAGCTCCAAATGACCCAATTGTGAATTTAGTTTTGTTGCCTCATCATCCACTTTTTAAAATTCATTTGAACGAAAAAGTACGCATTCGAGCCTGGATTCATATATTCAATGTGTAGAGCCAGTTTGGCATAGTGGTTAGAGTGCCAGACTCAGATCCAGGAGACCCAGGTTCGAATCCTGACTCTGCCGTGGAAGCTTGCTGGGTGACCTTGGGCCCGTCACGCACTCTCAGCCTAACCTACCTCACAGAGTTGTACTGAGGATAAAATTGATGTAAGGAGAATGATGTTAAGCTGCTTTGGGTCTTCACTTGGGGGGGAAGGCGGGGTATAAAAGAAATCAGTCAATCAGTATTCATCATTACCAAGCCAGCTGTTTACTCTACAGAGGAAACCCAAATCTTCATGACACTTCCCTGCAAAGTCCATACTACTGAAAATTAAGACACAAAAACCATATCTACTTGAAGCTCCTTTTCCCCTTTAGCATTGATTATTCAAAAAAGTTATTCCTTCTATCAAAAACCTAACAGTAAAGGTATAATTTTGGGGGTGTAAGTCATGGCCAAGCCTGGCCCCAATGAGTCTTCCCTCTAGGACCAAGGAGAGGGAAGCCCAGGTAAACTGGGAGGCTAAAACAGCTCGGTAGAAGCCCTGCACCTACTTCTGCCTTTTACTGACATAAAACAAGGCTTGAAGGCTGCCAATGTTGTTGCAGTTGCCTACCAACCCCCTCAATGTGTATTGAGATCTCAGAGGGCATTCATTTCTTAAAGCTACACGCATTGCTTCTATTATTTTGAGGGGGTTTAAACTCCCTATGGTGGTGGTTGTTGTTTCTAGATTTCAGATTTTTCTGCAAACCTGGGGCTCGTCTCAGCTTTGTGGAAAGATCTGTCTTGTCTGTATACAGCCCTAATCTGTAGATTTAAGGATCCATATTCTATGGCCCCATTCAGAATTAGATATAATGATGTGATTTATTTGATCTAAAGAAGAAGGTATCCTTTTTATGTCATCTGTCCAGAACAAAACAGGTGAATATCACTTAATACATTCAATCAATTAACTGATTTTCAACACATTTTATAGGTGTGTGTGTGTATGCATCTGTGAATAAATATGATGAATATATATATACATGTATTTATGTTAATTGATCAGTCAACCATGGGGGGAGGACTGTGGCTCAGTTAGAGCATCTGCTTGGCACACAGAGGGTCCCAGGTTCAATATCCAGTCTCCAATTAAAAGGCTCTGGCAGAAGGCAATGTGATAGACCTCTATCTAGAGGCAGCTTGATGTAGTGGTTAAGAGCGGCAGACTCTAATCTGGGAGAACTGGGTTTGATTGCCCACTCCTCCACATGCAAGTGCTGGTGTAACCCTGGGTCAGTCACAAGTTCTCTCAGAGCTGTTCTCTCACAAGCAGTTCTCGAAAGAGCTCTCTCAGCCCCACCTATCTTCCAGGGTGTCTGTTGTGAGGAGGGGAAGGTAAATAAGCCACCCTGAGACTCCAAGCGAAGGCTGGGGTATAAATCCAATCTTTTCTTTTTCTTTGTCGTCTTCTGCTTGAGACACCGGAGATCTGCTGCCAGTCTGTGTAGTAGTGGAGTACACCAAACTAACACTGATGGACCAGTGTGTTGATTCAGTCTAAGGCAGCTTCATGTGTGGTCATGTGTCCATGTGCTAAATTAAGCAATTCTTCCTATTTAAGCAACAAGAAATTGAAAAGAAAACAATCAAATGCGAAGAAGAAGAAGAGGAGGAGGAAGAGACTGGATTTATACCCCACCCTTCACTACCCAAAGGTGTCTCAGAGCGGCTTACAAACTCCTTTCCCTTCCCTTCCCCACAACAGACACTCTGTGAGGTGGCTGGGGCTGAGAGAACTCTTTTGAGGACTGCCTTTGAGAGAACAGCTCAAAGAACTTGTGACTGACCCAAGGAAGAAGAATCATAATTATGCAAGAGAAAGTGGTCGCTTTCATTTATTTACGGTATTTGTAGCCTGCCTTTCTTGCTGGGTCTCAAGGTGGATTACCCAGAGTGAGTCGAGACTGTCAACAGGATAGGACATTCAAGAGACCAGAGTGGCCGCTGAGCCAGTTCTGTCACCCGTCCAGTGTTTTAGGAAATGGGCGGGGCAGGTAGGACTTCTTGCCCAGCATGGCTTCTGATTGGCCGTTGACGATTTGATTGGCTGTGCACATTCCCCCCCCCTAAATGTTGCTTTGGCAGCAGCTGAAACTACAGCACTAGGATCTACACTGTCTTACTGTATTTAAGCAGTGGCAGCCATTTTGTGGCTGACTCCGCCTCCTGCGGCAGCCATTTTGTTACTCCGCCCACCTTCCCATGTCAGAATTCGAAATGTACCCGCACTCTCAAAAAGGTTGAGGATCCCTGCAATCATCAATAAGATATGCTTCCAAAGTTTAAAAAACAGAACCGAAGCAAAGCATTAACTTTGGGGAAAAGAGTGCTGTAGACCCATGACTGCCTCAGACACCAAATGAAAATTTTAAAACATGCTTTTAAGCCTCTGAATGGCTTTACCAAAGCACTGCCCTCTAATTTTGCGAGATCCTTTTGGAGCTCTGTACACTTAGACTGGGATTTTATCATCCTTGATAATTAGTGTTATCTGCAAAGTGGCTGTTCAGAGTTCAGTCCTGACTCCACATGATTGAGGAATAAATTAAGTATAAAGCCGGAGTACTGAAAAGGACTCTCAGCTGAGCAAGGTGCTGCTACCGGCATTTATTTACAAAAAAAGGTTCTCTAGATCTACTAGTTTGTAGGCAGCTCTGCCTTGAACCCTAATCCTACTTTGTCAATTATCACAGACGGTGTCCACTTCTCTAATTAATGAACTATCAATTAATCAGTTTGTTCTACGAGACCGAAGTTTAAATCCCCACTCTTCTGTGGAAGCTCACTAGCTAATTTTGGCCCACTGCCTAGGGCTCCCAACGTCCAGGTAGTAGAAGCCAAAAATGAGAGATCACGGGAGGAAGTGGAATTCCAAAAACAACATCTGTGACAAAAATAACAAAAAGTCAACAAGGATAAGTTGCAAAAACATTTACTGTAGTAATTCTGTAGAAAAAAATTCTTCTATTATCGCTCACACGCAACGAATACTGTGCAATGTAAACAGTTCGTTTCACAATATTTGCTTTATCTGAGCGTGTAGCAATCCCAATTCTTATCGATTACTACTTATCAACTCTTTTTTTGTCATTAACATTTTATTGGTAGAATTAAAACAATAAACCAAATATAACAATGAAAATGTACATAAAGGTCATAAGAACAGTTAAACATTCAAACCAATACACTAATTACAAAAAAAATAATAAAAAACATAAGCTTTAAAGAGTGATTCATTCTTCAATAAACCTTTGAACAAAGTAACTTGTTTTAGCCTCAATTTGTAATTGATGCCTGTACCGTTTGTTGCTTTAGATACAACCAAGTGTCTTTTGCCATCAAGAGTATCTGTAGACATTCAGTGATATGATCATCATATATCTAACCATGTTAATCACCAAGTACTACCCACAAATCAAGTTTTACCAAAGCCTACTTACTATACTTTAGTTGAACCATAAATAAGTCCTCACAACCATTTAACATAGTTATCCCAGGATGCTGAGATAAATTTTTTGTCTGATAGGGCTTCTAAAATTGGCAACCATTTAGCTTCAAACCCAAAATGTACGACGTTCCTTTTATTTCTGTTAACTTTATCAGTGATGATTTCCATAATGAACTGATTCCACAGCTTCTTGTACCAAGTTTGAATGTTAGGAGGGGAGATATCTTTCCAGCAAGATGCAATAGATAGCCTAGCCGCATACTACTTATCAACTCTTGAAGGAAACATTCCATGTTGACTCTCTAATAACTTTGTGAAGAACTTGAGACAAGATGATGGCCCTGATGGCCTGATTGAGGAGGGCTTCTTGTACGTTCTAAGAACTTTCGTTTTTAAGGAGAAGTGGGCTTGAAGCTCAACATCAAAAAAACTAAGATCACGGCATCCGGCCCCATCACTCCTTGGCAAATAGAAGGGGAAGTCGTGGAAGTAGTGACAGACTTCACGTTCCTGGGATCCCAGATCACCGCAGACTGTGACAGCAGCCATGAAATTAAAAAACCCCTTCTCCTTGTGAGGAAAGCGATGGCGAACCTAAACTGCAGGATAAAAAGTAGAGACGTCACCCTGCCAACAAAAGTCCGCATGGGCAAAGCAATGGTATTCCCAGTAGTCATGTATGGCTGCGAGAGATGGACTATAAGGAAGGCTGAGAGAATAGATGCTTTTGAACTATGGTGCTGGAGAAGACTCTTGAGAGTCCCTTGGACTGCAAGGAGATCAAATCAGTCAGTCCTAAAAGAAGTCAACACTGACTGTTCCCTGGAAGGCCAGATAATGAAGCTGAAGCTCAAATACTTTGGCCACCAAATGAGAAGGGAGCACTCCCTGGAGAAGACTCTGATGCTGGGAAAGACTGAAGGTCAAAGAAGACGGGGACGGCAAAGGATGAGATGGTTAGACAGTGTCACAGATGCAACGAACATGACATTGAGCAAACTTCAGAGGATGGCGGAAAACAGGAGGGCCTGGCGAGATCTTGTCCATGGGGTCGCGAAGAATCGGACTCGACTGTGCGACTGAACAACAACAACTACCTTTTTGAATCTTCACGGTACACTTATTGAACTGTTTATTGTGACTCCATGTTTCATGAGAGCCTCCATTAATCACTTCTGACCCTTCAGTAAGAATTTCGCTTTTCGGGTTGAACTGGCTATTACAACAGTGACCGGATCTTTGTATGGCATATACACACTGATCAGACATGACAGATGGTGGCGTCCAGATCTCTGACTCATCCTTTTGCATTTCTCATCTGATGGGGTGTGTCATTGCCGGGCAAATACACTGAAATCCTGCTGTAGGCGCCACAGCTCCCAGAAAGAAGGGGGAGGGGGAGAAATAAGATTTAACATGCTCAGACAGCTTGGGATTGTGGGTAATAGCTGTGAAACACCAGCAAGATGAGGTGAACAGGAAGATGGACAGTTCGGCTTTCAACCATGAAAAAGGGACCGGTCGCCTTATGGGAAGAGAAAAACGGAGGGAGATACTCCTTCCATTGTTGACGGGAAGTTGTCAGTCGAGCCGGTTTCCTCAGCCTCTGCAACTTAAAATGCGAAGGGAAAACAGCTAGTGCACACAGACATATTAATTACTCATTGATTGAAGAATCACAGACGTGCAGATTTGAATGCCTTTTGCAAACACAACGGATAGAACATTGTGTTGTCCCTGACGCACTGTTTCCACGTCATTGCCGAGACTGAGAAGGAAAAAAAGATCTTGGGGTCATAGTAGATAGCTCAATGAAAGTGTCGGCCCAAGATCAACTATGTGTTGGGAATTATTAAGAAAAGGATTGAAAATAAATGGCCAGTATTATAAAGCTCCTATATAGGTGTATGTACCAGCTTCATTTGGAATACCGTATACAATTATGGTCACCGTTATCTCATAAAGGACATTGCAGAGCTTGAAAAAGTACAGAAGAGAGCAATCAAGATGATTGGAGGGTTGGAGCACCTTCCCAATAAAGAAAAACTGAGGACTCTGGGACTTTTCAGTTTCGGAAAGAGACGACTAAGGCGGGATATGATAGAGGTTTATAAAATTATGCATGGTGTGGAGAGAGCAGACACAGAGAACTTCTTCTTTCTCTCCCAAAAGACTAGAACTCAAAGACATCCAATGACACTGATGGGCAGTAGGTTCAGGATGGACAAAAGGAAATACTGCTTTACACAGAGAGTGATTAAAATGTGGAATTTGCTGGCAGAGGATGAAGTGATGGTCACCGGCAGAGACAGCTTTAAAAGGGGATCAGACAGATTCGTAGATGAGAGGTCTAGCAGTAGCTACTAGCTAGGGTTGCCATTCCCCTGGGGGGGGTTGCCCACTTTTAGGTCCCCCAATCCGCTGGCCTGGATCTAGCCGGTGGGGGAACCCCACCCCTAAAGTACCGGGACCACGCCAATGTGCCTGGTATGATGACATCACCCGGCGGTGACATCATCATGCCGGGCACGTCGGCAGGGGGATGCTCTAGCACTTGTCCAAAAAAACTCTATGGTACCATAGAATTCCTGGCCAAATGCTAGAGCATCCTCCTGGCAATGTGCCTAGTGTGATGACATCACTTCTAGGTGATGTCATTGCCACCCATGCACCAGAAGATCCCAGACAGGAAACTTTGTCCCCCTGCCGGCAAAAGGAAGGGACCTGGCAATCCTATTGCTAACTATGGTGACTAAAGAGTACCTCCACATTCAGAGGCAATCTTAAAACTCAGTGCCAGGAGGCAACATCAGGAAAAGGCCTCGGCCTCTGTATCCTGTTGCTGGACCACCAGAGGAACTGGTTGGCCACTGTCTGAAACAGGATGCTGGACGAGATGGAGCACTGGTCTGATCCAGAAAGGCTCTTCTTATGTTCTTATGAAGGCCTCGGCCTCTCTGCCCTGTTGTTGGCCCTCCAGAGGAACTGGTTGGCCACTGGGTGAGACAGGATGCCTGCCTAGATGGACCACTGGTCTGATCCAGCAAGGCTCTTCTTATGTTCTTAGGAAGGCCTTGATCTCTCTGCCCTGTTGTTGGCCCTCCAGAGGAACTGGTTGGCCACTGTGGAAGATGGGATGCTGGACTAGATGGACCTTCACTGGTCTGATCCAGCAGGGCTCTTCTGATGTTCTTAGGAAGGCCTCAGCCTCTATGCCCTGTCATTGGCCCTTCAGAGGAACTGGCTGGCCATTGTGTGAGAGACAGGATGCTGGACTAGATGGACCACTGGTCTGATCTAGCAGGAATCTTCAGATGTTCTTAGGAAGGCCTCGGCCTCTCTGCCCTGTTGTTGGCCATCCAGACAAACTGGTTGGCCACTGTGTGAGACCATATACTGGACTAGATGGACCACTGGTCTGATACAGCAAGGCTCTTCTTATGTTCTTAGGAAGGCCTCACCCTCTCTGCCCTGTTGTAGGCCCTCCAGAGGAACTGGTTGGCCCCTGTGTGAGACAAGATGCTGGACTAGATGGACCATTGGTCTGATTCAGCAGGGCTCCTCTTATGTTCCTAACAGCATCTGTCTGTCCATACCTCAGCTGTGAGTCAGCTAGTAGAGAGAAAATAGGTGTTCAAGTGCATGCAAGAGTTGGTCTAGAGTGTCCTTCTGTTTGCTATCTCTGAATATATAGACTCAGATCCAGTGAATTGTGAGTGGAGTTTTGTTCACACACACACACACACACACACACAAACCCACTTTTGCTGTTTCCCTGGACTTGCTGTAGACATCACCCTTTGGGATCAGGGAACGACATGGAATGCAAAATGGGGACCAGCAGCACTAATCAATGAAAGCCCCCTTCTCTAATTGTATGAGCAGCCTTTCCATTCCACTTGCACAAGGAGTGAGGGGGGGGGGATCCGTCCCTGCAATCTGTTGCATTTGCAAAGACAGATTAACCTGAGATTTGTTCATTATTTATGCCACCGCACATACTTTGTGAGACAAGCTAGGTTACCCTGCAGGTGTGATACTCTCTCTCTCTCTCTCTCTCTCTCTTATATTAATTGTGCTTCAAAAGCAAATTTAGTTGATTCCATTTTGATTGTACATTATAAAAAAATCATACCGGATTGCCTTCTGATTAAGAACGCCATCATTACCTTAAAGTGCTCACACGTGTGACATCACAAAGCATGTAATTGAGTTAAGACACCAATAACAGGTAGCGAAACGATTATTAATGATCAAACGGCGACGGGGAAGCGCTTTTGAGATTTCCTCCACGTCCCTATTCATCTGATTGCTCGGTGCCATTAGCTGCGGAAAAGGGAGCGCTCCCAACGAGCGGAATGAGCTCCCCGCGCAGGGCAATCACTTATCATCATTCCCCAGTCTGTGGCCGCTTCCCTCGTGCCCAGCTCGACAATGCATGAACTCAGACCCCAGTCCTGCAAGGCTGCGGAGAGATGCGGCAATCTGTGGCCGCTTCCCTCATGCCCAGCTCGACAATGCATGAACTCAGACTAAAGACTATTAAAAGGAATTCCACGGTTGATCATTTTCTAATGGTGTTTGCTTTAATGAAGTGACGCGGTGTTTGAAGAGAAATGAGGTTCAGCTGCCGTTGCATTACTTTCCGCAGCAAAAAGAAAATTCCTTGGACTTGAAAACCTTAGCGCCGGGGTGTCGAACTCATTTGTTATGAGGGCCGGATCTAACGTGATTGTCACTTTGTTGGGCCAAGGCCATGTGTGCCATAAAACATAATGCCGGGTACCGGAGAGTTAAACTTTATAGAGGACAGCAACTGGTAGGCTCTGTTGTATCCTCACTGCAAGGCCCCATGGACTGGGAGGGGAGTGCAAAGGATAACCCGTATGGGTGGACTGGAGAGCCAGTGGCGGAGCACTGGAGAGACGCTCTCATGCTGCTTGACTGCTGCAGACAAGGTTGTTCCGCCATGCTGAAGCCACAGTCAGAATGGTTCCGCCCACTCCCCCCAAGTAGTCTCCTGTTCCCACTGCTGCACTAGTTGCTCACGGGCCGCATAAGAGCCCTGCATGGGCTGGTTTCGGCCCCCGGGCCTTATGTTTGACACCCCTGCCTTAGCAGGTCGGGGAGATCCATGTGAAATCCTTGTGCGCTTCTGTGATGCCCCTCCATCCCTCACACAGAGAGCCTACCACCCCTCTGCAGCTTCTCTCTCTCAGGTTTTGGGTTACAAGTGGGTCAGGATGTCACCAGGCCCATAGCCAAGACTTTGTGGCTTGGGGGGCAATTTTTTTTCTGGTGGGGCTGAAGTTCTCAGTGCAGAAAGAGAGGCCATTTAGCCAACAGAAAACTGTTTCCAAGATAGATCTCTAAATTGCAAGCTGTCAACCACTTCAGAGGACAGTTCTCAGCTGCTGCAAGTTAATCACTTCTGCCGGCCTAAGCAACAATTCTGATAACAAGGCGGCGGGTGGGGTGATGACTTCTACAGTCAAGAAAGCTAACAGGCAAAGAAAAACTCTCTTTGAGGAGACCGGTTTCTTGACACCAAGCTAGAAGGGATCCCAGAGGTCACCTACTCCAACCCCCTTGCTCAGTGTGGGAATTAGTCAACTACAGCACCCCACTCTGCTTAAAGGAGCTCACGCCTCTAAAAAAAAAGTTTTAAATGATTGAAAAAGCATTTACAGGAGAAATTCTTGTGGAGCTTTGCCTTTTAGAAACGGGACAGAGCCTCCAAAAGTCCCACTGTAGCTACAGGCCTGGATGTCACACTTACCGCCCTTCTTGTCTGTTTTAAAATATAGAGAGAGCCATGACCATTTCACACCTCAGGTCCTCTTTCTCTCACTCAAAGAGACATCAGCGGTCAGGGCAGCCCAGCCCTCTTTAATAACAGGCCCTCAGTCACGCAGAGTTATTGGGGTTGGGGTTCACACATTGTTCCATTCACATGCTTCCACCATGCTGCCAGTTTGGTGTGGTGGTTAAGTGCGCGGACTCTAATCTGGGAGAACCGGGTTTGATTCCCCCACTCCTCTACTTGCAGCTACTGGATGACCTTGGAAGTTCTCTCAGCGCTCTCTCAGCCCCACCTACCTCACAGGGTGTCTGTTGTGAGGAGGGGAAGAGAAAGGAGTTTGTAAGCCACTCTGAGACTCTGAGTGAAGGGCGGGGTATAAATCCAATCTCCTCCTCCTCCTCCTCCTCCTCCTCTTCTTCTTCTTCTTCTTCATATCCTATAGTACGTATACAGACCAAGATGTTAACTTGTCTCTCTGTGTTTATTTCCCTGAGGCACAGAGCCCAATAAGGCTAAACCAAAACCAGAAGTTAACTTTTATTTGTAGTTTTAACATAGCATTGAAGAAATAAAACAAAGTTCGAGTCCACTGGCACCTTTAAGACCAACAAAGTTTAATTCTGGGGTATAAGCGTCCGTGTGCATGCGCACTTCTTCAGATACAATGAAATAGACTCAAACGTTGTTCTGCTGCTTCAGACCAACACGGCGACCCACCTGATGTCTATGGATATTGTGTTGTTCGCCTTCTGGATTTTCTTGTCAGCACAAGAAAATCCAGTTGGCTTGGATCCCGTGGCGAATCCCACCGATGAAAAGGGATTTCCATATCGCACACCCCAGAACGCTGCAGCTCAAATGGGCACCCTAAATGTTGCATCTGGAGGGATAGGGACCCCTCCCAGGAACAGAATGAGGGACAAGTCTACATTGGGAGGGGAAACAGTGAAGAAGAAGAAGAAGAAGAAGAAGAAGAAGAAGAAGAAGAAGAAGAAGAAGAAGAAGAAGAAGAAGAAGAAGAAGAAGAAGAAGAAGAAGAAGAAGAAGAAGAGGAGGAGGGGGAGGAGATTGGATTTATACCCCGCCCTTCGCTTGGAGTCTCAGAGCGGCTTACAAACTCCTCTCCCTTCCCCTCCCCACAACAGACACCCTGTGAGGTGGGTGTGGCTGAGAGAGCTCTGACTCAAACTGCTCTTTTTCAAGGACAGCTGTGCCAGAGCTTGTGACTGACCCAAGGTCACATCAGCAGGTGCAAGTGGAGGAGTGGGGAATCAAACCCGGTTCTCCCAGTTCAGAGTCCGCACACTTAACCACTACACGAAACTGGAAAGCCAACCCCTCTTCCATTAGCAGAATTGTTCCATGGAATCCATCCTGATTGCACGATGCTATCGAAATATCCAGTGATGTGGGGCATGCTCCATAGACCGTGGTCCGCTGGCACGTCTGTGGTCCTCAGCAGAGGTGAGACTGATGCCAGACCTCTGTGACTAAATCTGTCCAAGGAGAGTGCCTTTGTTGACATTTAATAGCCTCTTAGGACTCACTAGACTTGCACCTACTAAGATGCTGTTAGATCATTCTAGTTTAAGGACATGGTTACCAGCTCTGGTGGTTAAGACGCTGAACTGCAGGCTGTGGAAGGTCAGTAGTTCAGCAGTTCGAGACCCGGGTGCCGCAAGACGGAGTGAGCTCCCGTCTCTAGTTCCAGCTCCTGCCAACCTAGCAGTTCGAAAGCAAGAAATTGCAAGTAGATAAATAGGTACCATTTCGGTGGGAAAGTAACAGCGTTCCGTGCGCCTTGGTGTTTCGTCATGCCGGCCACATGACCACGGAAATGTCTTCAGACAGCGCTGGCTCTTCGGCTTTGAAACGGAGATGAGCACCGCAACCCTAGAGTTGGATTTGACTGGCTTTCGAGCAAGGGAACCTTTACCTTTACCAGCTCTGAGTTGGGAAATACCTGGACATTTGGGGGAGGGAGCCTGATGATTGGGGGGTTTAGGGAGGGGAGGGACTCCCATGGGGTATAATACTATAGAGTCCACCTTCCAAATTGGCCATTTTCTCCAGGTGAACTGATCTTTGTCACCTGGGAATCAGTTGTAATCCCAGGAAATCTCCATCCACCACCTGTAGGTTGCAACTCTACAGGGCCTACAGAAGCGGCATTTTATTGTATAAGTCATTTTGCAGTGGATAATCTGAGGCTCTGGGAGAGTGAGTCAGACTAAAATTCTAGATAAATATTGTTCAATGCTGGAATTAAAGCACTCCCTGCCTTTGACCGGAAAACAAAACTTGCCTGTTTTTCTTACTTGGCTTCCAGATGTTTTTCTTTGTTCTCCGAGTGCTTTATCCTTAAATCTTCCTTCTGTGGCACTGTTCAGAAAATCCCTTCGTAATTACCTTTGTTGTAGGATCTTCTGCTAATTCTACCAGTTGCCATGAACACCAAGGTTATTTTTTCCCCCTTTCCTGTTAATATTTCAGTCTATTAGCTGTGAGGAATACAGATTAAACAGAGTAAACGGGAAGATTTCCCCCCCCACACACAAAGGTTTCCTGACTCAAAGTGAAAATTGACAATACGGCACCGTACTTTAATTTTGAAAGCACCAATTCTGCTACCTGGCATCATGGGTAATGAAATGCAAATAGCCACAATGTATGGAAAAGGAAGGACATAGCTGAATACATTAAGCACTGACGGATGTAAATCATTACTTTACATACGGTGGCTCGATCTGGAAAGCGGTAGATAAAAAGAAATTGAATATGTAAAGGGAATCTCCCGAAACCTGAGGAACGAAGAAAGTTTCAGTAAGTTTTTGTTGTGGTTGTCATTGTTAAAGCTGAGTGTGAAGCTTTTGAGGTCTGAAATAAGGTCAATACGTTGTCTTCGCGCTTTCTGTATTATTTCTGGCCTTCGTTTCGGCAGATCCCCGTTTGGGCAGAGTGGTATAAGATTACCACATGTGTAATATCAACCCTCTTTGGTCATCTGGTGCTTTTATCCACAGAGAGCTGTTGAAATGGGGAGACAGCTTCAGAAAGTTGGTCAAATATGTAGCGCCCCCCCCCCCCCACACACACGGGGGTTTTTTTCATCTTATCAGTCTTCTTGCTTTTTGTCAGTTCCCTTGTTTTTATAGCAGGGATCGAAGTTATTACAAGAAGAAGAAAAAAGAACAGCAAATAATACTTTGTCTTCTGTATCAGGTCCCCCGTTTTCTTTAGGGGAAAACAAGGGCGCTATAGGGAAGGCAGACAGAGAAAATCGCTGCTGGGCAGAGAGATTTCATCCTCGTAAATGCATGCAAAAAGGTACAATAAAGAGACAGAATTGGTTCTGCCAGATCGACAACTTTGGGAATCTACGGGATATTCTGGAGCATTTGTGCTTGTTGTATGGCAAAAGGAGAACCTGAAATCTTCCTACATAAACTTGGAGCCAAACATGCATGGCTTGCATTGGCATTCCAGTTTAAAGTTGCCATCCTCCAGGTGGGGCCTGGAGATCTTCTGCTTTTGCGACTGTCCTCCAGATGACAGAGATCAGCCCCCCTGGAGAAAATGGCTGTTTGGGAGGGGGTGTTGTATGGCATTATAGCCACCTGGGGCCCCTCCCCTCCCCAGATCCCATCCACCCCAGACTTCACCCCCAAATCTCCAGAATTGGCAAGCCTAACCCCGTTGTACCCATGTGCTCCTTTGAGACAGATGTACGAACTTCCAGACTACGTCTTACCCAGGAGCCACTGGTTTTTCTGGGAAGAGCCAGCTCTCCAGAAAGGTTGATCCTTATGGCTGATAGGAACCCATTCTACCATCCAAGCAATGCCCAAGTATCTTTTAAAAATGGAGTGATTTTTTTTTAAAGGCAGAGAATAGGCACATAAATAGATAAACTCAGGAACAAAAATCCACTCTGGAGTCAGAATCTGGGGAACAGTTAAGTCAGGGAGACGTGGGGTTTGACCCACAGGAGAGAAACTTGCCTTCCTGAATGGAAGTATCCCTGTTTTCAGCCGAAGAGGTACCATTTTGTTCTTACCTTTAACGTTCTCATTGAAATGAATAAGATTTAAATGTTCACATCTTGGGCCAGATTGTGCTTTGCGGTTCTTTCCATTTACGAAACTGGAGACTTGTCCCTGGTTCAGGTATTCATCTGATGTTCCTATTCCACTGTGTGTATCTAAAATAACATAACTAGGGCTGCCAAGTCCCCCCGGGGGGCGGGGAAACCCCCGCCCCAGAGGCCCATTCTCCGCCGCCGGCGAATCGGGCCCCGGGGGGAACCCCACCCTGGCGTGCGCATCACCAGGAAGTGACATTATGATGCCGGGCACGCTGGGGGCGGGGCCACGACCATCCGAGGGGGAAACTCTATCTCTCCTCAGTCCCCCGCTCCCGACGATTTTCGACTTGGCAACCCTAAACATAATATTGCCCTTCATTCTAGAGGCTAACACAATAATGCCTTATGTATACAGTTCTCTCTCTCTCTCTCTCTCTCTCTCTCTCTCTCTCTCTCTCTCTCTCTGTGTGTTAATTATATGAATTACATGAATTGTGAAGGCCTTTACATGGAAAGCGAGGGTTTCCCAGGTTAGGGAATTGTGGGAGATTTAGGGGTAAAGCCTGGTGAGAGTGGAGTTTGGGGGAGACAGGGACCTCAGTAGGCTACAATGCCCTCGAATCTACCCTCCAAAGCAGCCATTTTCTCCAGGGGAATAGATCTCTATAGCCTGGAATTCAGTTGTAATTCTGGGCAAACTACGGGCCCCTCCTGGAGGTTGACAATCCAACGAAAGGCCAAATTCATACATTAAGTGAACAATGAAGGGGTGGGGTCCTGCTGTTTCACTATGCAACGGGATCGGACCACTGGAGAAACCAGGGCATAAATACTAAGTAGGTAAGATAATAAGCGGAGAATAAAATGGAACAGAGAGGGAGGGCTTAAGTAGTCCGAAATATCAAGATACTGAAACATCCCTTATCTAAGTAGTTTTGCCAGGCCTCACCTTACCTGCAGGGGGGGGCTCCCAGTTCCTCATTGGGACTTTTCTGAGCACAGTGATGCTCTAGCGTTTGGGGCAAAAAACTCTATGGTTGGGCCAAAAACCCCTGAATGCTAGAGCATCGCTGTGTGATGACGTCACTTCCGGTGATGTCCTTGTGTCAACGGCATCCTCGTGGGATGCTGCTGCTTGGGGGTGGGGCTTCCCCTGCTGGCCAGCTGGCCGGTGGTTGACTGGGAGCCCCAAAACCAGGGGAACCCCTCGCCCGACTGGGGGGGGGATGGTAACCCTATCTCTGTGTAGTGTTGCCAGGTCCCCCCCTGACCACCAGCGGGTATAGGGTTGCCAGCCTACAAGTGATGGCTAGAGATCTCCTGGGATCACAACCGATCTCCAGGTGACAGAGATCAGTTTGCCTGGGGAAAATGGCTGCTTTGGAAGGTGGGCTCTGTGGCATTACGCCCCATTGAAGCCCCTCCCCTCCCCAAACACCGTCCTCCTCAGGCTCCACCCCCAAAATCTCCGTATCTCCCAACCCAGAGCTGGCAACCCTATCTCCAGGTTGGGAAACTCCTGGAGATTTGGGGGTGGAGACTGGGGAGGGCAGGGACCTCAGTGGGGTACAGTGCCGTAGAGTCCACCCTCCCAAGCAGCCATTTCCTCCAAGGAAACGGATAGAGCTGCCAGGTCCCCCCTGGCCACTGGTAGAGGGTGAGGGGTGTAGGGTTGCCAGATCCAGGCTGGGAAACTCCTGGAGATTTGGGGGTGGAGATTGGGGAGGGCAGGGACCCCCTCAGTCCACCCTCCCAGGCATCCATTTTCTCCACGGGAACTGATCTCTGTAGTCTGAAGATTCCCAGACCCCACCTAGAATTTGGCCTCTCTAAGTGATCCCTCTTCCCCTCATGTTCTTGCTCTATTCAGTCAAATTAAACGGGGACGGGCTGGGTTCATAAAGTTTTTTTTGCTGGGCTCCGGGAGCCGTCCGAAGATGTGCGCGCACCGGCAGCCCGTCACCAGAAGTGACGTGCAACGTCGACCACGTTGAAGGCGTGGCCCGATTGTCGGAGGGAAAACCATAGAGTTTTCCCTCCGACAATCGGGGCCACGCCCCCAACGTGATTGACGTGGCTGCGTCACCTCTGGTGACGCAACCACACTGCGCTTCAGGGGGTGGAGTTCCCCCCGGGACCCAATTCCGTGGCGGCGGAAATCGGGCCTCCAAAGCGGGGGGTTACCCGCCACCCGGGCAGCCCTATGTCTAAGTGATCCCACTTCCCCTCATGTTCTTGCTCCGTTCAGTCAAATTAAACGGGGACGGGCTGGGTTCATAAAGTATCCCCCCCCCATGCAGCTTCTGTTCCATCATTTTTATTCAATCGTAAAACATTTCTTTTTAAATATATTGCCTTGCAAACATCGTGCCTGATTTTCTTCCGGCCGAGGTAGGAAAGAGGCTGTTTGAAATTTCGCCCAGATGTCTGCCTAATTGATCACGCTTGTTAGATTTTTATTTCATGCTAGCCAACTGCCCTCCTGAGGACGGTGCTCATATGCCAGGACACAAAATAACAACGATATCTTTTCAGTTTGAGAGTCGGCGTTCGGTGTGGGTTTCTGTTTTTGTAACTGCGGCCTCCTTCCCAAAGAGACTGTAGTCAGCACACAGATAAGGACAGGGCAGAGTTTGAGAAAATCACATTTTTATGGCTTGGTTCGTTTTGTTAAGGAGGAGCATTTGGTTTTTCAAAGGTTTTAAAAGTGAAACCTCTCCTTATCAACCATTCATAGCACCAGGTCCCTTTAGGCAAAGGCAGAAACGAGTTGTGTTGCTAAATATAACTAATGTATCCCAGCACTTTGAAAGCAGTCTACTAAAGGCCCCGGATACATTTTCCGTTCCCTCAGGCCGTATCATATGATCAATTGTGGCGTTCTGGCCTGACCTAATTATTTTCAATGCTAATGAAAGGAAACAGAGGAAAAACATGCCTTGGAAGGTTAATAGGCCATCCAGAAAGCGATATTCGCACAATCAATCCTTAATTATTATGATTTCTCATAATATTGGATTACCTGCAAAGGTATTTCTTGGAAGGGAACGAAGCAGATAAATTGATTTCATCAACCAAATTAGCCTCACGGATTTCCTTGGGTGCTTTTGTAGCGGGCTATTGCACTCCAACATTCCAGTCAAAAAAAGTACTTCCCACCAAAGCTATTTATGAGAAGGAGGATATATCCCATTGTTTGGGGAAAAACGGGAAATTCCTGGAGATTTAGGGGCGGAGCCTGGAGAGGGCAGGGCACAGAGAGGGGAGGGACCTCAGCTGGGTATAATGCCATAGAGTCTACCCTCCAAAACAGCCATATTTATTTATTTATTTATTTATTTATTTATTCATTTGGATTTATTTATTTGGATTTGTATCCCGCCCTCCCCGCAAGCAGGATCAGGGCGGATTCCAACAATATAAATACAAAATACAATGCCATTAAAACCGCTTAAAACAACATTATAAAATAATACAAAATCTTAAAATACCATGTAAAAGCTGATCAGATGTCTCAGCGATTAAGATGGGATGATGAATCCAGGCCGCTGATGGGAGGCCAGCCAGAAAGGGGGGGGGCGTCCGCTGCCTCAGCTAAAAGCCCGATGGAAGAGCTCCATCTTTCAGGCCCTGCGGAATTGTTATAAAACCTGCTGGGCCCTGATCTCATACAGGAGCTCATCCCACCAGGTGGAGGCCAGGGCTGAAGAGTCCCTGGCCCTAGTCGAGGCAAGGCGGACGTCCCTGGGGCCGGGGACTACCAAGAGATATTGATTTGTAGACCTCAGTGCTCTACGGGGCTCTTACGGGGAGAGGCAGTCCTGAAGGTATGCCGGCCCTGGTCGTATAGGGAT
>NW_015160355.1:92159-97289 GCF_001447785.1 Gekko japonicus
GTCAACTCTATTCATTGGTTTTCAGTCTCCAGCATCATTGAAGTTCTAGCATTCTTCCCCCCTTGGTAAATGCCTACTGGTGAGGTAGTAACCCCTGGTTTGCTAGTCATAAGCCAGGCGACGTGAATCGCTGTGAATTAAATAGCTGAAAGGCTCATTTAGATTCTTAAGTAGATTGGCTAAAGCCTCCAACTGGCAGACTCCTCTCTAATCTTGGAGGCATGGTCGGCTTCCAGTTGCAATCTATTATCCATTTCATCGTCTGTCGCTCTTGGTCTGCTCCGTGCCCTTATATTCCAACACTCGCAGTCCAATCCGGACATGTTGGTCTTGATTAAAGCACTTGGCTTCGGATGAGTCCGTGTCAGGAACAAATTGGATGAGTGGCACGGTGGAAGAACGGGAAAGCGACGCATGTTTATTTGGAGGTGGCAACGTTTGGCCCCGGGTTTTGCCATTGCATAATTCTGCAGCGTGAATTAATGACTTATCTGCAGTCAGGATACGGGTGGAGAGGTGGAGTTAGTTAAAGGATATATTTTGGTCTTCACACGATCATCCATAGCGAATAAATCAAAACGCTTTGGGCTCCTGCATCCATGAACTCTGCGTATTTAATATATATATTCCCTCACTGACACCCTAATCAGGATTTCCTGGGGGGGGGTTTAATAAAAAAATTAAATGGTTTTTTGGGGGATTGAATTAGGTCATAAATGTGCCTCACTAGGGATGCCAGCCTCCAGGCGGGACCTGGGGATCCTCCAGAATTACAGCTCACCTCCAGACTACAGAGATGAGTTTCCCTGGAGAAAATGCATGTTTTGGAGGACAGACTCTATGGTATTGTACTCAACTGAGGCCCCTGGCCTCTCCAGGCCCCATCCCCAAATATCCAGAAGTTTCCCAACCTGGATCTGGCAAGCCTACATCCCCACCCACTGCCAATGGCCAGGGAGAACAAGTTTCCACACCTGGATCTGGCAAGCCTACATCCCCACCCACTGCCAATGGCCAGGGAGAACCCAGCATCACATTTTCTTGATCTAAATCATACTCTAAATCTTAATCTAGTAAATATCAGCATGGATCCTGTGCTTTGCTTCTGTTGGCACAGCACCGTTCTTGGTTGTGAGGCATTCTTGTACTGTGGATCACATTTCTCTGACACTCAGTGGCAGTGTTCCCTCTAAGCTGAGTTAGTGTGAGCTAGCTCACAGGTTTTTTTAGCCTCTGGCTCACACATTTTTGTCTTAGCTCGGGAAGGATGGCTCCAGAGCAAACTAATGGATGCAGCAGCCCAATCGCTCGCTCACAACTTTAACGCCAGTAGCTCACAAAGTAGAATTTTTGCTCACAAGACTCCGCAGCTTAGAGGGAGCATTGTTCAGTGGTCCCGTTCACTCTTGATCTGCCTTTCTCAATGAGCTCAAAATCTCGGAGCACCACGGGACTGCTTCTGCATTTGAAGAAAAAAAAAAGCTGAAATCTGCGCGAGTATTTTAATAGCGTGTACATGGACTATCTAGGGTACTCATCAGGAAAGCTGAAAATCATTGGAAAATAGCCACCACAGATTTTGAAACGCTCTCCTCCAACCCCCACCGTGATGCCCAACGGCGCAAACCAGGCCCGGCCCAGCAGACTGACAAGATTTCCCTCCACCACTATCAGGTCCGACAGTCCCTCAAACCCCTGGAACTGTACCCGGAACGTCCCCACACCCCTGATTGGAACCAGGTTCCTTTGGAAGTCCACCAAACTCAAATGGGAGGGTCGTAAGCGGGATCCCCCCGTAGGGCAAAGTCTGCATAGCGTGTCCACGGAAATGATGGACGCTGCTGACCCCGAGTCCACTTCCATTGTGCAAGGGGACCCTTCGATCCGAACAGTTAACTGGATCTTCGGGGTATCCTTTAACTTGGGGAGGCGGAGTACCTGTAGGGATAGCCGGTCTGTGAAGAGGTAGAGGTTGGACGTCTCTGCTGCTGTCTCGTGGGTGGCGGCGGGGCGGCGTGCCTGAGTTGGGGGCTGCTGGTGCCAGGAGTTGTCGCCTCCTTAGTTGTTCGATGTGTCTCTGCAGAAGTCGACCATCGTCCGTTGACACCTCGTAGGATCCTCGTGGCCACTGAAAAGTACTGAGTTCGCTGCATGGAGGACTCGGACAACGACATGCACACAGACAAAGACTAACTCTAACGTCCCGACAGGGCCAACTATATACATATCCACCCAGCACCCCCCATTCCCATTGGAGGTTGAATGTCCCGCCAAGTGGCTATTGTTTGGGGCTGGGGAAAACCGGATCAAAAGTTCCTTGTTCCAGGAGCCAAGCTCCTGCATGTGCCGCGGACCCCTGGTGGCGGGTCCACGTACATAACACTCTCGTCAGACCTTAGAAATTAAGCAGGGTCGGGCCTGGTTAGTATTTGAGGGGAGACCGCCAAGGAAGTCCAGGGTCACTACCAAGAGGCAGGCAATGGCCGACCACCTCTGAACATCTCTTGCCTTGAAAATCCTACAGGGTCGCCATAAGTCAGTTGCAACTTTAGGGCGCTTCCCACCACCTGCCTAGGATGATGCAATAGTTCCGAGGTGCTCCTTCTCCCATAACGTCTCAATTCACGCTTTTCAAGATTTAACAGATGTAGGCTATAAACAGGGGCAGTGGGTGTGGCCATGATTTGAATAGCCCGGCTAGTCCAGTCTCATAAGACCTCAGAAGCTGAGCAGAATGAGTACTTGGAAGGGAGTCTGACCAGGAAGGCTCTGCAGGGGAAGGCCATGGCCAACCCCCTCGTTTTTCTCACTTGTCATAAAAGCCCCTTGCTGTTTTGCTGCTGTGGTTCAGTCGCACAGTCGAGTCTGACTCTCCGCGACCCCATGGACCACATCACGCCAGGCCCTCCTGTCTTCTGTCGTCCTCCGGAGTTTGCTTAATTTCATGTTCGTTGCATCTATGACACTGTCTAACCATCTCATCCTTTGCCGTCCCCGTCTTCTTTGACCTTCAGTCTTTTCCAGCATCAGGGTCTCCTCCAGGGAGTGCTCCCTTCTCATTTGGTGGCCAAAGTGTTTGAGCTACAGCTTCAGTCTCTGGCCTTCTGGGGAACAGTCAGGGTTGATTCCTTTTAGGATTGACTGATTTGATCTCCTTGCAGTCCAAGGGACTCTCAAGAGTCTTCTCCAGCACCATAATTGGAAAGCATCTATCCTTCAGCGCTCAGCCTTCCTCATGGCCCAACTCTCGCAGCCATACGTTATTATTGGGAATACCATTGCTTTGACCATACGGACTTTTGTTATTATAGTCATACATCAACAGCACTGGTATTTCCCTGGTTCAGGTCAAAACTGAAAATCCAGCACGCTCATTTGTCAAAGCACTGGGGGTTAAACACTACCCCAGTATTATCATATGAGTCTCAAGAGACCCAAAAACATAGTTGCTGTTTTGCAATCCTGAATCTTATGCTGAATGTGTCTTCATGTCAGCCTCTTCCTCCCAACGATCCAGACCTGTAAACTCTGTGACAGTCTCCTTTGAAATAGGAATGCTTCGCTTCAGGCTGATGAACTGTGTCCAGTGTGTTTGGAGGAAATGCCATCCATTACAAATCCAGGTCCCACGTGAAAAATTTGTTAGTAGAGATTTTTGAGGGTTAGCCGTGATGGTCAGAAGAAGAAGAGGAAGAAGAGGAGGAGGAGGAGGAGGAGGAGATTGGATTTATACCCCACGCTTCACTCGGTGTCTCAGAGCGGCTTACAAACTCGTTTCCCTTCCCCTCCCCAACACAGACACCCTGTGAGGTAGGTGGGGCTGAGAGAGCTCTTTCCAGAACTGTCCTTGAGAGAACAGCTCTGAGAGAACTAATGACTGACCCAAGGTCATCCAGCAGGACTCCGAGTGTTGTGGGGAGGGGAAGGGGAAGGAGATTTTAAGCCACTCTGAGACTCCGAGTGAAGGGTGGGGTATAAATCCAATCTCCTCCTCCTCTTCTTCTTCTTCCTCCTCCTCCTCTTCTTCAATATAGAACTGAAGTAGTCAATTGGAAAACAGGAAACAACTGTTCAGAAACTTGGCACTGAAATGATGCAAATGGCAGCACCTCTCAAATTCCCCACAAATTAATGGGGAAACAAAGTTTTCCACTAGCAGGATGCCACCACTGAGAAGTCCGTCTCCTTGGCCCAAACCTGCCTTCTTTCCAAATGCAAACAGAGCTGGAGAAGAACCTCCAAAGCAGATCTGATTAGACAGAAAGGTTCGTATACATACCAGAAGCAACCCTTCGACACGGCATTCGTTTCTCTGCATCATTCATTCCTCAAGATGGGGTGTGCACTCATTTATTCTTGACTCAATACCAAAAAACCCCATGGATACAACAGTTTACATACCTCTAGGAAATTTTGTCTTTGGGAAGGCCCCCAAATAGAAGCAGTTTGCCAGCAGGTGAACATCTAATTAAGAGAGCGCCATTTCCGAGGCTCAGAGGGCAATAATAAATGGGGGGGGGGCTGTGTGTAGTGGCACACCATGGAGATCACAGTGGGATGAAGGGAAACTGTCCGTAACACTCATCAGTCTCGAGCTATTTAGAATTTTATAGGTCAAAGATCAGCAGTTTGGGTCGTATCTTGGAGGCAATTGTACGTTCCCCAGTGTAATCCCTTCCCAGTGACCTGAATATAAAGACGGCCCACCAGGTGTGGCTACACACACACACACGTAACAAAAAAAATCCCCATCAACAAGGACTCTAAATAATGAAGTATGGTGTTACTCAGGGGTCATATCCTGCGAAAGCACACAGGAACTGAGCTCCGGCAGTAAGCAGCCCAGGGGGCGGGCACATGTAACAAGCCCCACCCCCTGCTCCCAGCAGCCCTCAGTCGGGCCACGAGGAGCAAGAAGCATCCAGGTAAGTTGCAGAGCCCCCCCCCCGGCCCGCTTTCAGGTACAAGGTCTCCCTCCTCTGTGAGGGCAGTTCTGTGCATTCCCACACCCCGTAGCTAGAAATCCAAAACAGTCCAGTGGCATTTTTAAGACCAAGTTTTATTCAGGTACAAGATCTCCCTCCTCTGCGAGGACAGATCTGCACATTCCTCCCCCGCACACAACACTAT
>NW_015160355.1:97400-97724 GCF_001447785.1 Gekko japonicus
TAGCTAGCAATCCAAAACAGTCCAGTGGGACCTTTAAGACCAAGTTTTATTCAGGTACAAGCTCTCCCTCCTCTGCGAGGACAGATCTGCACATTCCCCCCCTCCAATAGCTAGCAATCCAAAACAGTCCATTGGAGCCTGAGTGGTAGGTGTTGCCTTGTGACATACTTCCGGTGATGTCAGAGGGTGGGGCATATGCAAATAAGTTATGCTAATAAGTTATGCTAATGAGCTCCTGTACCTCTTTTTCTACGACATGACCCCTGGTGTTATTTATGCCAAGTTGATGAGATAAGCAAGTGCACATTGTACAAGAATGACGTA
>NW_015160356.1:0-2161 GCF_001447785.1 Gekko japonicus
GGTTTCTCGAATACTGCAATAAGCAATATACTTCTATCAGATTCTAACCCGGAGATCACGTTGGCGTGTGCAAAATTTTTTAGCAGCGGCTTACAGAATTCATAGACAGTATGTAAAGGTCTGATATAGATATAGATTGTGTGACATTTCATTCTAATTATTTGTAAACGTTCCAGTTCTTTTTCTGTCTTTACATTAGTATCTAAATTTGACATTATTATAGTTATATTTTGATATCCAGTTTTTGATGTATCTGGACTGTTTTGTGCTGGTTACGAACTGTAATAAAGTGATGATGATGATGATGATGATGATGATGATGAAGGTGAAACGCTGGGTTTGGGGTGTGTGCAATAGGTGTGGGGGGGGAAACGCTTCACCTTTTATCATTGGGTGGCACGCTGAACCTGAGGCTGCCAGCTCTAGGAAGCAGAAAATCCCGACAGCTAAGTAAGAGCCTGGGGGAGGAGCTCTTTGCTTCACGGGCGGAGCCCACATCCAGGGGGAGGAGTCCAGCCAGATTTTGACCAGCTTGAGGGAGGAATCCAGCATCCAAGATAGAGAGCCCATGCAAAACAGGCGTGTAGAGAAACATAGTGAAGGCCAAGGTGAAAATACCGTCCACGCCCCTCCTTTTCCGGCAAGTGGATCAGAATCAAAAGCAAAAGAACCCCGCTGACCGGGGCAGTGTTTCTGTAGTCGTTTTTGCAACTCTGTGCCGCTGGCCGAAGAATGCCCATTCTGCTAGGGAGGCTCACCGAAAACGTGTGCTCAGAAGCAGACGGCAGGAACCGGCCGGGGCTTGGTTATGGTTATGGTTGGTGGTGTGTTAAAGCAGCCCTTTCTCTTCCTCCCCAGCCAAGAAGAGAAAATCCGATAAGGTAAAATTTTCAGTTACTAAGCTGGGGGTGGGGGTGGGAATGGGCACGGCGGGAGCAGGTTGAAGAACTGCTTTTGCAGCCTTCGTGCAACAGGGTGGCTGCAATCCATGGGGAGCCCCTTCCTCGCCCCTCCCCTTGAGAGGCACCCTGCTGTTTTTCTCTGAATGTCACGGCCAGTGTTCCCTCTAAGCTGAGTTAGTGTGAGCTAGCTCACAGGTTTTCAGCCTCCAGCTCACACATTTCTTTGACTTGGCTCGGGAAGGAGGGCTCTAGAGCAAACTAATTTATGCAGCAGCCAAATCGTTCGCTCACCACTTTAATGCCAGTAGCCCACAAAGCAGAATTTTTGCTCACAAGACTCCACAGCTTAGAGATGGGGTGCCAAACATGCGGCCCGGGGGATGGATCAGGCCCCTGGAGGGCTTCCATCAGGCCCACAGTGGAACTGGCTGTCTTCTACTTCTTATTCCAGTTCTGCTGCTTCTGCGTCATCGTAAGTTTGCAGCTTACAGATGCACACCTGAACAGCATGCTCAGGATTGCAAGAGCACAGACATTTTGATGCCATAATTCAGAGCAAGAGGTGTCAGTTATCAGACACTGTTAAATAACGTTTTAAGCAAGTTTTTATTTTAAGTTAAAAAAAAAAACCCTTTGTGTTTATGTCCTTTATAAAGTTTATATCTCCGCTACCTGGACTCTAATCTGGACGATTACATTTTATGACACGCATGGCCCGGCCCAACAAGTCTCATTTATGTCAGACCCGGCCCTCATAGCAAGTGACTCCGACACCCCTGGCATAGAGGGAACATTGGTCATGCATGGCCTTTGTCTTCGCTGCTGAGCTTGGGTTGCAAAGACCTCACTGGGAAGTGGTTAGTGAAGAGACCCAGGTTCCTTGGGGTGACCTGCTAGTAGGTTTTGCTCTCACTTGGGAGTGGGGAAGTTGCGTGGTGGTGGTGGTAGTTCAGGGAAGTATCCCCCCGTTATCAGCTCAATGCCCTGACCTGGATAGCCCAGGCTAGCCTAGTCTTGTGAGAGCTCGGAAGCTAAGCGGGGTCAGCCCTGGTTAGTATTTTGGTGGGAGACCTCCCAGGGAGCCCAGGGTCGTGACACAGAGTCAGGCAAGGGCAGGCCGCCTCCGAACGGCTCTTCCCCTGAAAACCCCACCAGGGTGGCCATAAGTCAGCTGTGACTGGACCACACAAAAAAAAAATCGATACCAATGGCCCTAAAAAAAATCACCCTTCTTCCATATGAACCAGTTCATCCGCTGA
>NW_015160356.1:2826-4923 GCF_001447785.1 Gekko japonicus
TCACGAAATTTTTCCAGTGCTTTTCTCTCAGGAGTAGTTCTCAAAAGAGCTCTCTCAGCCCCACCTCCCTCACAGGGTGTCTGTTGTGGGGAGGGGAAGGGAAAGGGATTGTCAGCCGCCCTGAGACTCCTTCGGGTAGTGAAGGGCCATGGGGTATAGATCCAATCTCCTCTTCTTTTCTCCTGCATCGGCCCCCCTGACTCCCCGGGAGCCATTTTGTTCCGAAGCCCCTGTTGCTTCAGCAGTCCCACTGCTCTGTTGTTTGAGGGTGGGGTGTGGAGGGCTGGGCTGGGTGGTCTGGGTGGCCTTGGGTCATTTGAACACCGCCCCCTCGTGCGACACACACAGAAACACACAAATTGTGGCTCTTTAGGGGTAGCAGGAAGAACTGAGCGCCTTTTCGGGGTGTGTGGCTTTTTAAAAAACTGATCTACGCTGTCATTTTCATTTCAGAATCCCAACTCACCCCGAAGATCCAAGTCCATGAAACATAAAAATGGTGAGTATATCATGGGGAATGCTTTCTGATCCACTGCCTTCCTCCCGAAGTATCCTGCTTGCACTGCAACCGCGCTTCCCAAGTTCCGGGTAGTTACAGCACACTCGCTTCACTCGGCAGAAAACACAGGACGCAGGCTCCTCTGAGCAGATGACTTCCTTAGACAATCTGAAAAAGCGTGTGCTTTTTCAGATTGTCTAAGGAAGTTGTCCGCTCAGAGGAGCCTGCGTCCTGTGTTTTTTCTGTGTTAGGAGGCAAGCCCAGGGCAGTGATTCATACAGAAGAGGAGATTGGATTTGTCCCCCACCCTTCACTTAGAGTCTCGGAGCAGCTCCCCACAACAGACACCCTGTGAGGCAGGCGGGGCTGAGAGAGCTCTGAGAGTACTGCTCTTGAGAGAACAGCTTTGAGAGAACTGTGACTGACCCACGGTCACCCAGCTTGCTGCATGTGGAGGAGTGGGGAATCAAACCCAGTTCTCCAGATTACAGCCTGCCGCTCTTAACCATTAGACCAAACAGAGCAGTAGTGGGCATACTCCTTTCAGAGCACATAGGTCTGCTATGTCTCGGCTTTGGGAGTGATTGGTGTAACTGCATCCTATTGTGAAGCATGGCAGAACTACCTGTTCTTGCATGGAGATGAGGCCCAGAGCAGTAAATCATACAGAGATGCAGCAGGGAGCCTCTTCTGTGCATTTTTCCCCCTTGCAGCATGCTAGTGTGTCCAGTAGTTTGGAAAGTCCTGTTACACAAATGTGCAAAGCAGAAAGATTAAAAAAAAAATGCAAGGTAGTTTGGTCCATGGGGTCGTGAAGAGTCGGACTCGACTGTGCGACTGAACAACAACAAAAGTGAACTTTTGTTATGACCTGGACGGTCCCCCACCCACTTTTTTTGATAGTCTCAAGAATCACAGCTTTTGTTCCTAAGTGAGGCAGTTGAGGTCTCTGGTGTATAAGCCTGGAGTGGGAAATGCAGCCAGGGTGTGCTGTGTTCAGAAAGTTGGGAAGTTCTGTCCGTTTGATTAGGGGTGGATCGCGAAGACAAAAGCGTGGGTAGGTTTTTAGGCTGGGGAGGTTGAAGTAGAAACACTGGATATTGTTTGGGTGGGCCCAGGTGGGTGTTCTGGGGTCTGGGGGTGGCTATGGGGCCTTGGCTCGCTCTCCACAGTGGGTGGGACTGCTTGGCTCTGAGCAGTTAGTTCCCATGGGAAGGAAAAAGGAAGCAGTGCTCCCTCTAAGCTGTGGAGTCTTGCGAGCAAAAATCTACTTTGTGAGCCACTGGCATTAAAGTTGTGAGTGAGCGATTTGGCTCCTGCATAAATCAGTTCTCTTTGGAGCCATGCTTGCTGAGCTGAGACAAAAATGCGTGAGCCGGAGGCTAAAAAAACTGCGAGCTAGCTCACCCTCACTCAGCTTAGAGGGAACACTGGAGGGAAGGATAAGAGTCGTGCCCGGGTGCTAAGATGGTGCCGGACGGCTCAGGGACCCCGCCTGCTAATTGCCGCACTGATCACCGAATGGGAGACGGCCAGGGGAGAAGGGCTGGGCGGATGCAGAGCCCCACTTGGATGCACCTTCCCGGGGCTTCCTTGCA
>NW_015160356.1:4966-12849 GCF_001447785.1 Gekko japonicus
GTTTGCAAAGCCCCCAGTGCTGCTATGGGAGCGAGGAGTACTTTTAAGAGTGCACTGGACACAATGTGTGCGCGTGCAGCATT
The DNA here is from genome assembly GCF_001447785.1 of Gekko japonicus. NCBI lineage: Eukaryota > Metazoa > Chordata > Lepidosauria > Squamata > Gekkonidae > Gekko > Gekko japonicus. Next base: position 5,050 of record NW_015160356.1, read on the forward strand.
TAGGTTTTCCTGATGCACAATTTAGAGGCAGTCCTGCTGGTTGCTTGGTAGACCAATGGCCGCATGAGAACTAAGCAGGGTCGCCTTTGAAAGCAATCACACACGCCAGGGTCCTGGTCGTCCTGGTCTGTGGATTTGGGCATGAAGTTGGTTGCAGGGTGGGGGCAGTGCGTAGAGTTTCTGACTCGCATCTTCTTTGTCTCTCTCTCCCCCATCCCACACAATTAGGGGAGCTGAGTGGGAACTTGGACCCGTTTAAGGTGAGTTGATTCAGGGCTGTGGCTTCCGGAGTCCTCTCATCATCTGTGCTTATTTTTGTCGCTGTGCATGCGCAACTGGGGTCTAAGCAGAATTTCAAGGGCCAGGGCACATGTGCTTATTTTCATAGCTATGCGTGAGCCACTGGGGGTCTAAGCAGGATTTCATGGTATTATCCTTTTAAGGCCCTATGCGGCCAGGGACCAGCGTACGTGCGGGACTGTCTCTCCCCGTATGTGGTCTGAAGAGCCTTGCGCTCTTCAGACCAGCACCGTCTAGTCGTCCTCGGCCCAAAAGATGTCTGCCTTGCCTCAACCAGGGTCAGGGCCAGCCCCGTAGCTAGAGAATTCTTTGGCCTCGGGGGGCCTGCCAGCTAATTAAATGAAAGTACAGTGCAGGGGGTTAGAGCACTTTGGGGGCACCCCAAGGGAGGGGGCCCAGAAGAAACACTAGGGGGCCAGGCCCCACGGGCCCCATGTTAGCTACGGACCAGGTCAGGGCCTTTTCAGCCTTGGCCTGGCTGAACATGCTCCGGAGGGAGATCAGGGTCCCGCGGGAACTGTTGCAGTTCCACAGGGCCTGTAAAACGGAGCTGTTCCACCAGGCCTTTGGTCGAGCCGGCGGGCATCAAAGAACATTGGCCTCCCCTGCCTCAAGTGCTCCCTGGCACTGTTTACATCATGGGTGCCAGGAGTGGCTGACAGATTCGAATAGCGCGATCCTCCGCCCTTGTTCCCGCCCTCCCCCAGCATGAGCTCAGCATATGGTGAACTCAAACGAACCGCTGAACTGCTGCTCGGTATTTTGAACTGGTATTTATTTATTTGGTTCAATCTCTATCCCACCCTTCCTGCAAGCGGGCTCAGGGCAGGTTACAGCATTAACATAAAACTATTTATTTGGCCACCCAATGAGAAGGGAGCCCTCACTGGAGAAGAAGACTCTGATCCTGGGATAGATTGAAGGTCAAAGAAGAAGGGGACGGCAAAGGATGAGATGGTTCGACAGTGTCATAGATGCAACGAACATGAAGTTGAGCAAACTTCAGAGGACAGCGGAAGACAGGAGGGCCTGTGACTAAGTAGTGAGATACCAATACAAGCTTGGAAGGAACACTGAGATCTGGCTGGAGTGAAAAACAAATAAAATGGGTTACAAGAAATAATACACATGTTCAATTGGAGAAGTAACAACTCTCAAGCTATCCAATAATAGCAAGGACTCAATATGCAATACTAGGCCCCTCGTAAATGACTTCCAGCACCCAAATTTGAAACAAGTTCAAGAAGGGAAGCAAGAAGTCAGAAAAAAGAATGAAAAAATAAGGCAAGAAAAAGATCATAGCTACAAGTCCTGAAATCCTTTGCTATTGAGGCAGGGCCCAAGTGGCTGTTAGCAAGTAATCCAAATATGAAAAAAGAAGCAGAGTTACCTGTCATTTCCCCAGAAAGCATTTTCCCAGGAGCACCTTCTTTGGTGGGCCATAACTTGGAGCCTGTAAATTCAATCCTCACCAAACTTGGAGGGCAGGTAGAAGAGAGCAAGCTGGAGATCCCCTGTGAGTTTATTTATTATTTATTTATTCCTCTAATTTGTACCCCTGCCCTCCCCACCAAAGCAGACTAGCTTTCAGACAATAGGTTAAAATAGTTAAAACTCCCTATTTAAATAAAATCACAAACAGTACAGAGTAAAACATATCATAGGGTGCTAGTATAATACGTAGCCGGTGGCGGCGTTCACGGCATCCATGTGCTCAGCTACCACTGTCATCTGGGTTTTGTCAGGATATTGATCATATTTGTGAGTTGGCGTTGGTGTTGGGGCCAGGGCCTGGTCGTTGGAAGGGTGGCGCCCGAATCGGAAGCCCGGTGGAAGAGCTCCGTTTCGCAGGCCCTGCGGGAGATTATTAAGATTAAAACTCTGAATTTAACCCTTAAGGGGTGGCGATCAGACTCCCTCCCAGCTATTACAGTGGTGCCCTGCAATGCTCCCTCTAAGCTGTGGAGTCTTGTGAGCAAAAATTCTACTTTGTGAGCTACTGGCATTAAAGTAGTGAGCCAGCAATTTGGCTGCTGCATACACTAGTTTGCTCTGGAGCCCCTCCTTCCTGAGCTAAGACAAAAAGGTGTGAGCCGGAGGCTAAAAAACTGTGAGCTAGCTCACACTAACTCAGCTTAGAGGGAACACTGGTGCCCTGGTGTCAGACAATTAAAGGCAGAAGAGGCTAGATCCCGTAAGGGATTCCAGACTATGAATACCCTCCCTTGGGTAAACGAAGGTGGCTATCGTTCTGTCCTCGAAAACTGAAGACCCCAGGGTACAGCTGGTAACAGAGAGGTAACAAGATGGTAACATAACGTTATTTTCTATCAACTGATGTTTTGATTGTACTGATGTTAAATAAGATGGTTTGATCGATGTGAGCTGCCCTGGGCCTGCTTGTGGGGCAGGGCAGGATAGGACTCTCAAAGATAAATGAACAAAGGGCCCTGGGGCACCTGCCCAGTCTGGGTCGCCTGCTGTGCTTGGAGATGGAGAACACTGGCTATCCGTTACGCACACCCTAAAGTCTCTCTCTCACTCTCTCTCTCTCTCTGTTCTCCTCTGTAGTACAACAACTCTGCCGGAGTCAATTATGAAACCCTGGGCCCCGAGGAGCTCCGCACGTTGCTCACCACCGTGAGTCTCTTGCACTAAATTTCCTTCTCCCTGCTGCTGTGCTCTACTGTCTCCTGCCGTAGGCAGCAGCGGCCGTCTGCTTGCAACCAGAGGCTTTCCTTGAAAAATTGCCCCAGACTGGGAGTTCCTATCTATACCTTGTGGCTAATAGCCACTGATGGACCTCTGCTCCATATGTTGATCCAATTCCCTCTTGAAGACATCCATGCTTGTATCCCCCACCACATAAGAACATAAGAGAAGCCAGTGTTGGACCAGGCCAATGGCCCATCCAGTCCAACACACAGTGGCCAAAAACACCAGGTGCCATCAGGAGGTCCAGCAGTGGGGCCAGGACACTAGAAGACCTCCCACTGTTGCCCCCCCCCAAGCACCAAGAAGACAGAGCATCGCGTGCTTCGTCTGCCTCCCGCTCGCTCACCTTTCTCCTACCCAGGGAGAGGCATACAAATGGCAGCCCCCTTGTGCTGTCACTGCTCCACACACACCATGTACAATATTGACTGCTTACGGATCCCTCTTGTCTGGAGATCAGTTGTAGTGGGGGAGGAGCATAAGGGGGGGGGTCCCAATCAATGTTCCCTCTAAGCTGTAGAGTCTTGTGAGCAAAAATTCTACTTTGTGAGCATTAAAGTTGTGAGCGAGCTATTTGGCTACTGCATAAATTAGTTTGCTCTGGAGCCATCCTTCCTGAGCGGAGACAAAAGTGTGTGAGCCGGAGGCTAAAAAACTGTGAGCTAGCTCACACTAACTCAGGTTAGAGGGAACACTGGTCCCAATGCACTCTGTGCCCCCAAAACCTGGATCCAAAACACCCCCCAACCAATGTTCCCTCTAATCTGTGGAGTCCTGTGAGCAAAAATTCAGCTTTGTGAGCTACTGGCATTAAAGTTGTGAGCAAGCGATTTGGCTACTGCATACACTAGTTTGCTCTGGAGCCCTCCTTCCTGAGCCAAGACAAAAATGTGTGAGTCGCAGGCTAAAAAACTGAGAGCTAGCTCACTCTAAATCAGCTTAGAGGGAACACTGCCCCCAACCACTTTATCCCAATGAGTTTATGAGTAACCAAGAAGAAGAAGAGATTGGATTTATACCCCGCCCTTCACTACCCAAAGGTGTCTCAGAGCAGCTTACAAACTCCTTTCCCTTCCCCTCCCCACAAGGTGGGGTAGGTGGGGCTGAGAGAGCTCTTGACAGATACTGCTCTTTTTCCAAGAACAGCTCTTGTCAGAACTACAGCTTGCCCAAGGTCATCCAACCACTACACCAAACTGGTGTAATTAGCAAGCAGTACATATTGTACATGGTGTTACTTTGTGACTTCTAATCCTGCCACACTGTGTGTTCCTGGTTTTGCCTGTTATCCCAATGAGGTGACATTTGAAAGTCAGTGGACGTGAGGGCGACGGCCACATGGTTTATTATTCATTGACTGGCTTCATTTATGCTCCACCTTTCTCCCCAGTGGGGGGAGAACGGCTTACGTCATTTCCCTCTCCTCCCTTTTACCCTCGCAGCAACCCTGCAAGGTAGGTCAGGCTGAGAAGCCGTGGCTCTGTGGTGGAGAACGGGCTTGCTTTGCAGAAGGCCCCAGGTTTCGTTCCTGGCATCTCCAGGTGAACAGACCAGGTATCCTGGAGAGCCCCTGCCAGTCTGAGTAGGTAGTGCTGAACTCGATGGGCCGAGGGTCTGATTCAGTGTCGGGCAGTTTCATGTGTCCATGAGTGTGTACGACGAGCCCAAGGTCGTGCCGCAGGCTTCCACGGCAGACTGTGGGCGTTCGAACCTCCGCCTCTCCCACATCCCAGTCCAACATTCTAATGACGACACCGTGCTGGCTGAATTTAACCACAGTTGTTCGCTGACTTCAGAATTCCAGTGTTCTTAAAAGCAACCTTGATATTCAGCTGCCCCAGTGACATCATACTGGCTCTACCAACAACTGGGGCTGTTGTTGCCTGATAAGGCCCTTCAAGGCCTGGGATGCTGGTATCTGCGAGACCCAGACTCCGCTCCCAGTATGCTCCAGTACGGCAGCTCCATTTCTCTCTTCCGAAGCCTGCTTCAGGGGCCAACGTTTAGCAGATCTGCTCATCCACTGGCTGAACCAGAGCGTCTTCTGCGGTGGTGTCAGAACGTCGCTGCACCTGGTGCGGGTTGGGGCGGCGGGGAGGTTCCAGGTTGAGGGGAAAGTCGAATGTAGCAAGGCGGCACCTCAGACACCCCAGTTTGGTGTCGCGGTTCAGTGCGCGGACTCTAATCTGGGAGAACCGGGTTTGATTCCCCACTCCTCCACTTGTACCTGCTGAATGACCTTGGGCAAGCTGTAGTTCTGTCAGAGATGTTCTTGAAAAAGAGCAGTTTCTCTCAGAGCTCTCTCAGCCCCACCTCCCTCACAGGGTGTCTGTTGTGGGGAGGGGAAGGGAAAGGAGTTTGTAAGCCGCTCTGAGACACCTTTGGGTAGTGAAGGGCGGGGTACAAATCCAATCTCCTCTTCTTCTTTTACCTCACAGGGTGTCTGTGGTGGGGAGGGGAAGGGAAAGGAATTTGGAAGCCGCTCTGAGACACCTTTGGGTAGTGAAGGGCGGGGTAGAAATCCAGTCTCCTCTTCTTCTTTTACCTCACAGGGTGTCTGTGGTGGGGAGGGGAAGGGAAAGGAATTTGGAAGCCGCTCTGAGACACCTTTGGGTAGTGAAGGGCGGGGTAGAAATCCAGTCTCCTCTTCTTCTTTTACCTCACAGGGTCTCTGTTGTGGGGAGGGGAAGGGAAAGGAGTTTGGAAGCCGCTCTGAGACTCCCTTGGGTAGTGAAGGGCGGGGTAGAAATCCAGTCTCCTCCTCCTCCTCCTCCTCTCCACCCCATAGAGAAGGTTACTGTGCACCTCTCATCTCGGAAGCCTTTCCCCTCTTTGAGTGCGTACGAGTGGATAGGGCTGCCGCCCGCAGCTCCCTCCTTGCTCCCCGACTCATAGGGTACTGGCAATCCTCTCTGGTTATCGCCTTTCCGTTCTTTATTGTCTCCCTTCCCCCCTGGCCCGCCCCGCCGCCCAGGTCTTAAAGCAACCGAGCCATCGGGTTACAGCTAACTCTAGTGGAAGAGCCCCGGGCAGGACAGGAAGGGAGGATCCCGGGTCCCTCGGGGAATCCTCATAATGGCTCATTCGTGGGTTGACGCCGGAAGGTGGGTGTACCTGGGACCTCTCCCCAGCTGCCTCCATGTGGGACTTGTCGGCCTCTTCTTTGTCCTGGCCGTCCCTGATGGACAGAGGGTCTCCCCCAGAACCCGAGGTTGGCGGGGGGGGGGAGTCAGGAAGGGACAGGTGGTTCCTGTCTTGTGGAACGGCCTTCCTCAGTGTGTCAAGACTGTACCACGGTTATTAATGTTCCAGTGCCACCCTGAGGAGGAGTTACTCTTTCCAGACGAATACCTTTCTGGGGCTAAGATGGATGGCCTTCAACTCTCTGAAACAGTTCTTAAATCTATTTGTGGTTTTTAGGCTTATCTGATAGGTACATTAAAGTGATATGGTAAACCCATCCGGGAGGAGAAACCAGCAAACCCTAGAAGTTTTGGCATTGCAGTTACCCTGGAGCAGAGCGCATTGGGCACTTGCAGCCAAAGCCTATCTAGAACTCACCTGCTGTGTGTTGCCAGCTTACTCTGTATGTCGCCCCAGTTGTGGGGTCAGCGTTGCACACAACAAAGGAATAGCGAAGGAGGCGGCAGTGGCTTAAGCCAAGGCTTTGTTGAATTACGTTTCAAAGCATAGGGAAGGGCTGATCAGAGTGCTTTGGCTGGAGGCACCAGTGTGCCTGGTTGTAGGCAAATGTGCTGATGCTCCAGTGATAGTGTTGCTTACTGACCTAAATAACATTGGCTTTCTAATCTTTTCTGTCTGGGTCTCTTGAGATTTTCTTGCTCTTTCCAGTAGGGGCTCTTCTGCATTCGCATTTTCATCACTTGTGTGTCCCTGTTGTTTTGGGGAAATTTTGAAGCTCGGAAAACCCCCCGGCTTTTTTCCAGTTTTTTTTCGGGAGGAAACGGAAATTTTCGAAAAAATTGGAAAAAAATGCTACATTAGCATTTCTTTTGTCTTTTCCAGATTGAAAGTAATTCTGTTAGTTTAGGAACATAAAATATGACTATGGACATTTTTACTTGGCATGAAATGATCACAACTAGCCTATTAAAAATATAGTGCATCCAAACAATTATTACAAACAGGATACCCACCCACATGCAAAAACAAAACTGAAACCTCTTTCTTTTCTTGTGACAATAGCACCTCCTAAAGGAAGAAATGCGTTCTTGCATTGGAGAGTTCAGTTTGTAACCTAGGACTTGCTTGTCCTCAGTGCACAGAAATTAGATCAATCTGATACCATATATATATATATATTAGAAATGATTTGGAAAATATTTGAACACCTTGTCTTAAAATATTTTATTCATCATGTTAAAATAAAACATTCCATAATCACTTTTTCCCCTTTTCTTTTTTCAATTTTTCCAATTTTTCGGGAAAAAACCAAAAAAGGCTTCAAGAAAAAACCGGGGGAAAAACGTTTTTTCCACCGAGTTTTTCCGGTTTTTTTCTGGGCCTTCACATCTCTACATGGGACCTCACTGGCTCACTGTTGAATCTCTTCAATCACGTTTCCAGACTTTCTTAATGAATTAAAACCTGAGGTACACTTCTCTGCTGCACCCAGCAAGTTTTATTTTCAAAGTGCACGTGGATAAGAATTAGAACCAGGAAAGCAGTCTCACCAATGGCGGTGCCACTTGAATGGAAGGAGACTTGCTGGATGTAGGAACTCGTGTCCCTGATATGTGTGTGTGCAATAGTGGGTGGTTAGTT
>NW_015160356.1:13112-29098 GCF_001447785.1 Gekko japonicus
CTGAAGGCGGGCCGGGGGGGGGGCTCTGCAACTTACCTGGCTGCTTCTTGCTCCTCCTGCTGGGAGCAGGGGGTGGGGCTTGTTGCATGTGCTCCTTACTGCCGGAGCTCCGCTCCTGTGTGCTCCTGCAGGAAATGACCCCTGGTTCTGCTTTATCTATCAACTGGGGGTGGTTGCTCCAGCAGAGGCTGAGAGGAAGGAGGCAAGGTCAGAGCAGTGACTCACGCAGAGATGCTGCAGCCAGCTTCCTCCGTGGGTGAGGACTTCGAAGCTCACAGGGTGTCACTTATTTATTTATTTATTTATTTACTGTTGTTGTGGTGGTGGTGGTCAGCGACCAGCAGAAATTAACCCAATTAACGTTAAGATAAAAAAAGCAACACTACGAATAGGTCTACTAAGAGTCCTTGTTAGAGCGTTAACGTTTTAAAAGTGCAATGTCTATTTTGTTTCTCCAATGAGGCTTGGAAAGATCTTGCTTTAGTACAATACTTTGCGACGTTCACCGTAGGAGAACAGCAAGATAAAAAAAACATCTGTTCCTGGGAATTTTCGTTAATAACGGAGACAAAAGGTCATCATGCATGTCTTTGTAAAAAGGACAGTATAATAGGACATGCCCTATTGATTCAGCCTCTTGGTAACCACAAGGACAAGTTCATTAAGGATATTGGATTGGGGGGGGGGTATCTTCCTTTTAGAAGCACTGAAGAGAGAACATTAAAATGCGCCTGGGAAAAAGCTGATCTTTTTGGTACTGTGAGATTTCCTAAATAATTTGCTAAGTTGAATGGGCTATATAGTAATATTTCCTAGCAGAATAGATATGTGTTTGTAGCTCGAGATCTTTAGTTCTCTGGCTGATTTCGTGTATCGCTCTTGTCTGTCCCACAGTCAGAGGTTATTTGGAACTTCTCAATATTAAACTCCTTGTGAGCTGGTTATCATATTGGCTGCAAGAAGTTGGTCTACTTCTGTCGTACCATTGAGTTCCTGGGACACGGGTGTTTCCTTTGACTTTTTATATTTCCTCATGCTGTCTGTTTCCTTCCCCCTGTCTAGGAATGTGGGGTGATCTCTGAACATACCAAGAAGATGTGCACACGGTGAGTGCCGCTCACCCCCTTTCTTGGGTCCACGGACCTCGTTTATCTGTTTGTCTCTTGCTTCTTTTTCCAATGCGGGCCGAAAGTGACCAACAGTACAACAGAGAAAATACAATAGAAATCGACAAGAGAAAGGGGGGAAGGGGGACTCGCTGAGTGCAGAGCAGGTCTTCCTCTGTCTCCGGGCCGATCTTCCTGCCAACTCAAAGCTGCAGCGTGGAGGACAAGGGCCGTTTGGTTCATGCCTTTGGGCACGCCCAGGCCCAAATGCCAGTGGGGCAGGGGTGTCGGCTGGATATTATGCAGCGGTTGCTTGCCATCTCTGTGTTGCCTCAGAGGTCAAGACACTGAGCTGCAGACCGGAAGGTCTGTAGTTCGGCAGTTTGAGACCCGAGTGCCGCGTGATGGAGTGTCTCTCTCTCCGGGCTGATCTTCCTGCCAACTCAAAGGCCCAAATGCCAGTGGGGCAGGAGTGTCGGCTGGATATTAGGCAGCAGTTGCTTGCCATCTCTGCGTTGCCTCAGAGGTCAAGACACTGGGCTGCAGACCAGAAGGTGTGTAGTTCGGCAGTTTGAGACCCAAGTGCCGCGTGACGGAGTGAGCTCCCGTCTCTGGCCCCAGCTCCTGCCAGCCTAGCAGTTCAAAAGCAAGAAATTGCAAGTAGATAAATAGGTACCATTTTGGTGGGAAGGTAACAGCGTTCCGTGTGCCTCGGTGTCTAGTCACGCCGGCCTCATGACCATGGAAACCTCTTTGGACAGCGCTGGCTCTTTGGCTTGGAAACGGAGATGAGCACCACCCCGTAGAGTTGGATTCGACTGGCTTTTGAGCAAGGAAAACCTCTACCTTTGCTTGCTATCTAGCTGGCAACCTCTTCCCTATTTCCTCTCCTTCTATTCCTTTGTCAGTATTAATGATTACCGTGCCCTGGGGGGCAGGTATATTCACAATCACCCCTCCTGAGGGGTGGCTGAGCGAGAATTCTGATCATCAGTGATTGTTGGACACAACTTCCTCCATCTGATAACATTAATATTCAGTGCAAGAAATGTTCATTGGAAGTTCAAGAAGGGGCGGAGGTTCTAGAGGCGTGCGTTCACAAACTGGCCCCCACCACGGTGCGCCCTGACCCGGATGACCAGTCTAGCTGGAGCTCGTCAGATCTCGGAAGTTAAGCGGGGTCAGCCCTGGTTAGTATTTGGATGGGAGACCGCCAAGGATCATCAGGGTCCCTGTGCAAAAGCAGGCAACGGCAAACCCCCTCTGAACATCTCTTGCCTTGAAAACCTGACAGCAGGGGTGTCAAACTCATTTGTTACGAGTGCTGGATCTGACATAAATGAGACCTTGTTGGGCCGGGCCATGTGTGTCATAAAATGTAACGTCAGGTAGCAGAGATATAAACTTTCAAAAGGACACAAACAGAAAGGGCTTTTTTTAACTTAAAATAAAAACATGCTTAAAACGTTAGCTTTGTAAGCTGCAAACCTATTATTGTTTTATTGACGTTCTCCACAGAAATCTCACGCTCAGAGTTCTGGGTCTAGGACCCAGGGGAAAACATGAAATGGCTGAGTGATTAAGAGAGTCTGGCAAAGCAAGTGATGATGTAGCAGCAAAACTGGAAGCCGGAGACGGCCAGTTCCACTGCGGGCCTGAGGGAGACCCTACAGGGGCCTGATCCGGCCCCCAGGCTGCATGTTTGATACCCCTGCCCTACAGGGTCGCCACAAGTCAGCTGCGACTTGATGGCATTTTACACACACACACACCACCTGGACGAGTCTCTTTCACAGCTAACAGTGAAATGAATTGCAAATGGGTTGGTATGGAAAGCATAAGGGGGGGGTGAAATCCCCCCCCATGTCATTAACCTTGCAAACAAGACCGCCAAAAAGTTCTAGCTCTCAAATCTCTTTTTTGCCACCTTCCATGGGACTCTTTTCTGCGAAAGAGAATCACTTCTTGGATAACCTATCAGAATCCTCCCTGCCTGTCTCTTTGGAAGAGAGACTCAGCTTTTCACAGGCGACCAGACCTGTCGCTGTTCCCAAGCCCTCTTTTTTAACCGTTCTGTCGCCACAGATGCAGCCTTCGAGAGCATGTGCCCAAAGGTGCTTCAGAGCTTCTTACATGAGACTTAGAATCATAGAATCATAGAAGGTTAGAGTTGGAAGGGACCTTGCAGGTCATCTAGTCCAACCCCCTGCACTCTGCAAGAGCACAGCCGAAAGATGGCCCTACGACATACCCGAAAGATGGTCTTAGGAGCATCCACCACCTCCCGAGGCAGACTGTTCCACTGCTCAACCACTCTGACAGTTAGGAAGTTTCTCCTGATATTTAGCCGGTCTTGACTCCCTTGTAATTTCCACCCATTAGATCTGGTCTTGCAATCCGGAGCAAGAGAGAATAGATCTGCTCCATCTTCTACACGACAGCCCTTCAGATATTTGTAGACTTGTCATCCTTCCCTTTCGCACAGAACGTTGAGTGGCCGTGGAAAGGGGGGGGTAATGTTGGGCTCTGGGATGTGTCAGGGGCTGTAACTTCTTCAGGTGACTCACAGCTGGGAGTTGCTTACGTTCCTAAACAACTGCCAAGTAGCTCTTGGGTTTGGGCCCTTGGCTGAGGGAGTTAAATGTTGCATAAGTGTAAGAGTGGCGCTGATATAGCCTCACCCACCTCTTAATCCGGGCTAACCCTCAACCGTGGTTATACCAGGTGATCTGAAGCAGTAGAACAAAGTTAAGAGTCCAGTTGGCACCTTGAAGACCAACAAAGGTTGCACACAAAAGCACATGCCTTGAATAAACCTTTGTTAGTCTTAAAGGTGCCAATTAGACTCTTAACTTTGTTCTGTGGTTATACCATTACATCTGCGCTGATGCTAACCGTAGTCGGCACTAGCAGTTGGCTTGCAAACTCTTGCTTAACACTGGTACAGATGTCGCGCTGTACCATGCTTAGTACTTGCAAGGGGAAAGAACCATTCTGTAGGCTGTATAAACTCTGCAAATGAAGCTCAACAACACCCTCAACGGTCTGGGACCCTCATGCCTATGGGACCACCTCTCCCATTACAACCCCCTGCTCTCCCTTCAGTCATCGCTTAGGGGCTTCTTGCAGGTGCCCGGCCCGAGGATGGCTCACTGAGCTGCCACCAGGGGAAGGGCCTTCTCAGGTGTGGCCCCCTCCCCTGTGGAATGCACTCTCGGATGACTGAATCGTTTAGGTCGGCCTTTGGAGGGTGACCACATGCCTGAGCTGTTTTAATAGAGGGATGGCGATAGCCATGTATCCTAATGTTTTAATGTTATTTTATATTTGTGGTATGTTTTTACGTTCTTACCTTATTGGTTTTAATGTTGTAAGTCACCACGAAGCCCTTTGGGTGAGTGGTGACTAAAAAGTCGAATAATTTTTTAAAGAATTAATGTAATTGCTCTGCTCCCACCACTCATGAGCAGTCCCTTGAAACCCTGTGAACATAAGAACACAAGAGAAGCCAATGTTGGATCAGGCCAATGGCCCATCCAGTCCAACCCTCTGTGTCACACAGTGGCCCAAAACACCAGGTGCCATCAGGAGATCCAGCAGTGGGTCCAGGACACCAGAAGCCCCTTCCACTGATGCTCTTCCCCCCTCCCAGCACCAAGAATACAGAGCATCCCTTGCTCCAGACTGAGAGTTCCTCTCTATTACCTGGTGGCTAATAGCCACTGATGGACTTCTGTGCCCCCAATAACTGGGAATTCTCCCTCCACGTTCTGCAGTCCCCTGCTGGCAAGCTTAATTTTGCAGCCAAAGAAAAAAGAAAAAATTGAGCTTCTCAGGCTACTGAATTGTGTGTCTGGTTCCAGTTTCTGTACTGCTGCATAATAAGTGTGGTGGTGGTGGGGGAATGTTACAGGGTCAGGGTGCCAAGCAATGTTCACTCTAAGCTGTGGAGTCCTGTGAGCAAAAATGAGCTACTGGCGTTAAAGTTGTGAGCAAGCAGTTTGGCTGCTGCATAAATTAGTTTCCTCTGGAGCCCTCCTTCCCGAGCTAAGACAAAAATGTGTCAGCCGGAGGCTAAAAAACTGTGAGCTGGCTCACACTAAGTCAGCTTAGAGGGAACACTGGTGCCAAGTGTTTTCCTGGGATGCCCCTCGCTGCGTCCTCCCGCACTCACTGCCTGGCACTGCCATGCCCCCCTTTCTAGAGCACTAAGGGGGTTTAGTATAATGAGCAGTGGGTTGGGGGGGGACAGGCGACGCGCCCATCCGCTGCACGTCCCCAACCTCTAACCTTGCCCCGTGTGTTCCTTTCCGGTAGGTCTCTGCGCTGCCCCCAGCACACGGATGAACAGCGGAGGTCAGTCAGGGTCTACCTCCTGGGACCCTCTGCGTAAGTGTGATGGGATGGAGGCGGGGCAGATGTCAACTGGGAACCCCTCCCCCTTCTCCCAATGTTTCATATGCCTTAATCCAGGGGTCCCCCAGCCTTTGTGAGCCCGCCAGCACCTTTGGCATTCTGACACAGCACTGCGCGGGCACAGCCACAGAACGGCTGCCACAAAACGGCCACTGCGGGAGGCGGAGCCAGCCACAAAACGGCCGCTCCAGCCGACCTTCAGTCACACCGTGAGGGTCCTCGCGCTGTGCTGCCAAAGCAGCCTTTTTCCAAAAAATCTTCACAGCCGATCAGAAGCTGTGCTGGGCCAGAAGCTCTGCTGGGCACAAAGAAGACGAAGGACAAAGAACTCCTGGCCTCCTCACAATCTTCCCAATAAAATTCTACTGATTTGCCCATAAACGTGGGATATGACCCTGACATCTTTTATACATCTTTGCAGACCTCTTTGTAATTCATCCACCTAAATCAGATCAACTTTTATTTAGTTAGTTCACCATTTGTATCCTGCCTCTTCTGCCCTCAAGGGACACTCACAGCAGCTCACAATATAATAAAATGCGTAAGCAACGGAAACTAAGAACTATAACAATACAATAACTAAGGGAAGGAAAACGGGAAAAAAGCGAAGAGCCAACTTGGTACCTGCCCACCCACTTTCCAAAAACAACAGTGACTAGTGCAGATTAAAAATCTCAATTGCATGTCTGCAAGCTAGGGGAGAAGGGATTCACCTCTTTGTCCATCCTGATTTTGGGCTGGGCAGGATGCCTACAGAGCGTTTGCTGTGATAACATGAGGATTACTGCTGCTCAGCTGGTCCCTTTGGTCCAAGCAGCCGGGTGCTCTTGGACGCTCACAGCGGAGCGTGGAGGTGGCGGGCTTGTTCCTAGCCTGTAAACATCCCAAGCAGTGGTGTGCAACCTTTTGCAATGAAAGAGCCAAGCCACACCCAAATTTAGAGCAAGTGTTCAGAGAGCCAGTATGAGAAAGCCTATGAGAAAAGCCCGTTTGCATACAGTTTAACATTGCTGATGATTTACAGATGGATTGAAAATATGTCAAGCTTCTGCAACTCGAACACTGGTTGTTGTGAGTCTTTTACTAGGAAACGGCACTTAGGAGGTCTCATGATAAGTAATAAATATGCACAGAGAGCACCCTGGGAGATTGTCTTTATGCACTGGCATGAATCTGCACGTGGCTTGCCCTTGGATTAATGGCAACTCTGCGCCTCTGTCATTTCGGGTTTTTTTATATCAGGCATCTCTAAGGGACCATTTAGACCTGTAAAACTCTTTTCCTGACATTCCCTTCGGAGACTAGTTGTTCTGCCGTTGTACCTAATTTGTCATTTTCTTCTTTTGACATTGCCATATTTGGTTTTGTAGTGAGTCACAAATTGTAGACCCCTGACATCTAAAAGGCTCCATTTAACTATCTCTGTTTACAGCCACTGTAAGATTATGTTTTGTAAGTTCTCCTCATTTGTAAGTTCCTGTTTCTTTGGCAGGGGGTGTATCTGTTGTGGGGGTGCAGGTGCTTTGATATTACATTGGTGTGTGTCCAGTGTATCTCCCTGAAGATTTTAACCACAGGTTTTTATGCCAGAAATAAACAAGTGTAATATCGAATGGACCACTAGGGGCAGCAAACCACGTGCAGGACAGACCCCCTCTCTCCAGGAAACAGGAATTACAAGTGAGGAAAATGAGAATGCGGAAAAGACCTAGTGCTTTCTTTTCTTAATTAAAAAAGCAAAAAGTCATCTAAGCTGGTGTCCATGGCCGTATCATGTGGCAGCCAGTTCCACAGTCCTGCAGCGCTGTCCACAGAAAATCTAATATTTTAATATGAGGGGAAAGCGAGTCTGCAAAGTGATCTTGAGGAGGTGGCTTGGTTACTGAATTTTATGCCAACTGTCGCAGCATCCTCTTTTTGAGAAAGGCAAACCAGTTGGTTGGGGAGGAAGGGCGGAGCGTGGAGAAGGAGAGGTTAACCGACTGTGGTTGTGCCAGAGGTTTTGGGGGTGGAGCCTGGAGAGGGCGGGGCTTGAGGAGGGGAGGAACCTCAGTGGAGTAGAAGGCCCTGGAGTCCACCTTCCAAAGCGGCCATTTTCTCCAGGGGGAGCTGATCTCTGTCGCCTGGAGATCGGTTGTAATCCCAGGAGGTCTCCAGCCACCACCTGGAGGTTGGCAACCCCAGTTTTGGCCCATTTTGCTTTCAAGCCGCAGAGTTGGGGGAGCGTCTGTGATGCTTTTGCGGGTGGGCAGCCCATCGCTTCCGCTCCTCTCACACAACTGCCCCTTTTCCCAGCTCACTTCCCGAGACGGAAGGAAGTATGGAGAACGAGAGTTTCGACGTGGCCGAGAGCCAGGCCCTCATGAGCCGACTGCAGTGGGACGGGTCTTCAGACATCTCGCCCTCTGACTCCGCCTCCTCGAAAGCAAGTAAGCGTGCGGGTGGGCGTGTTGGCGGATCCAGGCGTAAACGTGGATGTCAGAAGCCTTCGTCAGCGGCCTTGTCTTTTAAAAAAACTGCTCCAGGGTAAACCTACGAAGGCTGAACGGCTCGCTCGCGTGTGTTTGTTTTGCGGCAGTCCGTGCAAGACGCTGAAAGCCACTGGAAGTTCCTGCTCTTTCCCATCACTCCCCTACTCAGACCATACCCAGTCCTGGGGATCGTTGGGCAATGCCCACCCTGTGCCCTTTTCAGAAGAAGAGAAGAGATTGGATTCACACCCCGCCCTCCACTGCCCAAAGGAGCCTCAGAGCGGCTTACAAACTCCCATCCCTTCCCCTCCCCACAACAGACAATCCTGTGAGGTAGGCGGGGATGAGAGAGCTCTTGAGAGAACTGTCCTTGGGAGAACAGCTCTGACAAAACTATGGCTTGCCCCAAGGTCATCCAGCAGGTGCAAGTGGAGGAGTGGGGGATCAAACCCGGTTCTCCCAGATTAGAGTTCACGCACTTAACCACTATGCCAAAGCCTGAGTTTGTGGCCTCAGACTTGCTAGGGTGGGTGGGCTTGTTTTTGGTGAGTGACAACTGTAGCTTCCGGATCTCAAAAATACCAGTTTCTTTGCTTTCACATTGTTGACTGCCCATAGCCCTGGAGGGCCGTGAAGAGAGTCTTCGGGTCACTGGTTTTGATAGTGTCTCCCCAGGAAGTCCTGGGTTAATCAGCGGGGAGATCCATGACTGCCAGAAAGCTGTCCCTGAGGAACTTTGTCCGCTGCTACTGATCCTCCTCGGCCAGGCTTAGAACAGCCCAAATCCTGTTATAAAATTCACAGCCGAGTAGGATGTGAGCAGTCGATTCTGGGTTCCTGCTGTTAGATGGGCAGGTCCTTTCGAGGTAGGGAGTATTGGTCGATCTACCGTAAAGGACCTCTGACGGTAGGGCATCAAAACGTGCTAACATAAAAGCTCGTCTTAGTGATGGAGCGGCGAGCTGTGAAAAATAATCAGTTATAAACCCATTTCTCGGGGTTATGTTAAACTTCAGAGGGGAAGGGGCGAGTCCAGAACAGAGAGTTTACTTCTCAACATCGAACATTCTCTGCCTCAAGGACCTGGAAATCTGGGATTCACCTGACAGAAGCAGGGAGTCAAGGGAGAGGCCAATTGATTGTATTTTTTTTTTTTCAGAACTGAGTTTGTCCCATTGGATGTGAATGTTTCTGATAATAGCAGGTTTTGTTCTGAAGTGGAGATGTAGCCAAAATTTCAAAGTTGATAGCCAGGCTCTGGTCTCAAGCAGATGTCGTCCTGTCTCCAGGCACATAGCTGCACAGCTTACACAATTTGGCACTCCTGGGATGCGCCGCAAAAACATTGCCTGGATCTGCTCGACATGTTGGTTAAAGGAGCCAGGGTTGTGTCCCAAATTCTGTATGGGATCCCCATCTGGATCGGCTCCTTTAACCAACATGTCGAGCAGATCCAGGCAATGTTTTTGCGGCGTATCCTAGGAGTGCCAGACGAAGCCCAACAAATTTTAATTATGGGTATAAGTTTTCGTGTAACATGAGGCTTGAGGAAACCTGCTTCGGTGTCCCTGAGGAAGTGCGTGTACACGCGAAAGCTTACGCCCAGAATTAAACTCTGCTAGTCTTAAAGATGCTGCCGGACTCAGACTTTGTTCTCAATCAAATCTTGTTAGCCCTTAAAAACCAAATGTATTCATTAATTGTATTTAAAATATTGATTTGTTGACGGGCGCTATTAGCCACAAGGTATAGATAGGAACTGCCTTTCTCACGAGGACTCAAGGTGGAATTACAGATGCTTTTTGGTGAAGGCGTTTTGGTTCAGGCCGCCCGCCCAGGGCCTTTGCACCCTGCCCCTTCCGTCGAGGAGCTGATAACATGATTCTCGCTGCCCCATTCCATCCCCACAATATTCCTGTGCAGGTGAGAGCTGTGTCCCCTCTAAGATGAGTTAGTGTGAGCCAGCTCACAGGTTTTTAGCCTCCGCCTCACACGTTTTTGTCTCCGCTCAGGAAGGACAAATGGTCTATACCAAAAATGGTTTATATCAAGGTCTGGTATAAACTCATTGATGCAGCAGCCAAATCACTTGCTCACAGTTTTAATACCAGGAGCTCACAGAGTAGGATTTTTGCTCACAGGACTCCACAGCTTAGAGGGAGCACGGGGTGAGAGTACGGATGAACTGGAGGCCCCAACCGGCAGGCATCGTGGCAGAGAGGGGATTTGGACCCTCCCATACTCGTCTTCTATGGCTCCCTTGCTGAGTGGAGAGTCGCTGAAGGGATGACCTTTGCTGCGGCTCAGTGGCTGAGTATCTGCTCGGCACGCAGAAAGTCCCAGGTTCAATCCCCGGTCTCTCCAGTTAAAAGATCTGGCAGTAGGAGGAGATTGGGTTATACCCCCCGCCCTCCACTCGGAGTCTTGGGGCAACTTACAATCTCCTTTCCCTTCCCCTCCCCACCACAGACACCCCGTGAGGTCAGTGGGGCTAGGAGAGTTCTGAGAGAACTGCCCTTGAGAGAACAGCTCCGAGAGAACTTGTGATTGACCCAAGGTCGCGCCAGCAGCTGCATGTGGAGGAGCGGGGAATCAAACCCGGTTCTCCCAGATTAGAGTCCGCGCTCCTAACCACCAAACTGGGAAGGCCTCTGCCTGAGACCAGTGTTCCCTCTAAGCTGAGTTAGTGTGAGCTAGCTCACAGTTTTTTAGCCTCCGGCTCACACATCTTTGTCTCGGCTCAGGAAGGAGGGCTCCAGAGCAAACTGATTTATTCAGTAGCCAAATCGCTCGCTCACAACTTTGCCAGTAGCTCACAGAGTAGAATTTTTGCTCACAGGACTCCACAGCTTAGAGGGAGCATTGCCTGAGACCTTGGAGAGCCACTGCCCGTCTGAGTGGACAAGACTGGGGGGTGGGGGTGTCTGATTCAGTATCAGGCAACTTCAAGGGGTCATGTGATATATAAGCGGGGGGGCAGTGATTGTGGTGTCAGGAAGCCAGTCTGATACGGCAAGCCACTGGGAGCCTGGGGCAAAGGCTGATTAGCCCGGGCCCCCTGACTTTTGACATTCTCTCTCCTCCCCCTCCCCAGGTACAAACAACTCAGAGTCCCGAAAAACCAAAAAGAAGAAGCCTCACATGAGCCTGGTCGGAGGGGCTCCTGGAATGAGCTCCAACAAGAAGAAGCTGAAGCCGAAGCCGCTGGCCCCTCCTACCCCCAGCCTCTACGACGACATCAACTGAGTGACTGAGACCAGGGACAGCCAGGAAGAAGGGGGGCAGGGGGACACGCTTCAGCCCCTTTGGACCCGGCACGGAGGAGTGGAGATCAGACTACGTCTCCCCCTCTGCATGTCTCCCCGTCCCTCCTCACCCCTACCCCTTCCAGCTCACCTTCGTGTCCGTTGGATGTGGAACGCAAGCACTGGACTACCGGGGCCGAGGGGGTGGGCATGGTTTGAGGCGGGGCCTTGAAGATTGAGCCACGCCTACCGGCCAGGGTGTGACCATCCCCCGCCCCCCCACACACGTCTCTATTTATTGTGGTGTTGGTGGACGTTCAATCATGGCTATATACGCAGCGACATCATATCGCAGAGCAACGCTAGAGACAGCAGGGGGTCGGGCTCGCTTTCGTTTCCCGGCGGCCTTTTGTTCTGCCAGGCCCAGCCTGGGAAGGAGCGGAAGGGTTTTGGGGGGGCTGAGAAACTGCCGTTGCCCTTCTGTTCCGGCCCTTCCGTCTGCCTCCTCCTCAACTCAACGTCTGCCTCCTCCCCTCCCTCTTTCTGGGCTTCTGCTGTGTCCGGTTGTCAGAAGGCAGCGTTTGCGGACGACAGCAAAAGCGTGGCTTCTGTTATGGCAGCACCGCCTGATTAGTGCATATCTGGAGGCGGGGGGGGGCGGGGGCGTGGCTGTCATCGCCATCCGTTTCCCGATTGGGGCTTCATCTCCAAGGTCTGGCATAAAACGGCGTTGTGGTCATGTGGGAGCCCCCTCTGGATGCACGTTGGGGAGCCGTCAGAGAGAGCGGTTTCCCAACTTGTGCCTCAAGACCCGCCCGCCTGCCGTCTACTTTGCCCGCTTATGGAGAGCCAACGGCGGGTCCTATTCTGCACATCTCTCGTACGCAAGTGTAGTCGCTGTGCATGATGAAGGGGACACAAGGCCCCCCCGCCCATCTCGTTGAGTGCCACTCAGCAATGCTGTTGAACACCTCCCAGGGAGAAGTTCGTGTGGCCCAGAGAGAACCGCTGGATCGTGGCCCATCGGCTGTTAGCTCTTTCCTACTGTGGCGTGGTTGAGTGATCGGTTTTGTCACGGATCACTCATTCAGTGAATCGAAGCGACCCTTGCTGGAGGGTTAACAGCGAAGGGCTTGGGGGTGGATGGGTTGAAGTGGGGGAGGGAGAACACGGGCACTCAGCGCATGGAAGAGGCCATTTCTTTCTCCTCTTTTGTATACCATCCCCCTCGTGGCCCTCCTTTCTGGCTCCGGTTTTATCCCTTCTGCGAATATCTGCAGTTTTAAAATCCAGTGCCATACACCTGCAGATGGAAGCTTGAAATTTCATGGCGCTGCAGTTGGAGACTAGCTGATTTCTAGTCCTCCCCACCCCCAATACTCTTTGCTTCCTCTTTCACTTTTAGCAAACTTCCGGGAAGAGCCTCGCCATCTCTGCCCACCAAGTTCCTTGCATATTGTCTCCTCCGCCCCGATAGGTCTAATCCAAAACCAGGCTTTCCCCCCGATGGGTCTTTTCGAGCAGGCTAGCGCAGTGGGGCAAGGGGCCACTCGTTTATGTCTGAGGCTGCCCTACACCGGACTTGTGGGGCCAGCTTGTGCACGAGGCGCAGACCCTCCGAGGCCCTGGTGTCTGCCTGCCGGTGGTGGCCGACTCTCATCGGAGGAGCCTGCGCTCTTCCCGCTCCTTCCCCCTAGCTGCTGGGAGGGGAAAGCCTCTACTTGAATCTGGCCACGGGTACTGCGTTGCCACCGGAGAATGCCCCGAGCTCGGTCCCACAACAGGCAGCCAAAGGAGGACGGTGCACCACGCAGCATCACCGGCCGTCACTTCCAGCTGTGGAAGTGGAAATCCTGTGGCCGAATGCTCCCCGGTGTGTATTTAAGCCCTGCCCGTAGAAGATTAGCATGTGGGAGGAAAGGGCCACCTTGGCCTAGCTTCATCCCAAACAGGCCAGTACTTCATCGTGACCCCAACGCCAATACCAGCTGCAGGCAGAAGGGGGAACAGCCTTACCACATGGTTGCGTGCCCCCTCCCCTGTGGTAATGGCACTCTGTGTCTTTTTCTGGTGGTCTTCAGTCGTTTTGGGCGTCCAGGCCTTGGTGTCTGGAAGGTCCTCCTGCCCTGCAGCTACTGAGAGCAGGAGATGCCGAGGAGCAGGGAGGGCCCGGCGGGCTGGACTAGGAGATGGGAGTGAGGGATTATTAATGCGCACTCGTCTCTCTTCCCCACCCACGTCCCTGCTGGGTCCAGGGGCTTGAAGCGTCCCAGGCAGAAAGGATTCGAAGGTGGGGGGGGGTAGTTGCCCAGAGCGACTCTCGCAGGAATGTTGCCCGGCCAAACAAAGCAAAACCTGTGCTTCGCCTTAGTATTTTTGCAAATACGATCCCATGCCCAAGTAAGCCACGCAAGCCCTGTCAGACAATGTGACTCCACATGAAACTTGACCGTATTTACGTGAATGATTCGGAGCAAGTTAAACCGGGGAGCAGACAGATGTGCTTCGGTTCACACCGGGTTCGTTTCTCCTTCCCTGCCTGGCAGCAAATAGCGGCACAGCTCTAATTGTGTACGAAGCTCCAGGCTGTTTTTTAAAAGTTCTACGTTAGCGCAAAGGACTGGGGAGAACGGAGACCCTCGCCCGACCTCCACGCTGGCGACTGAGGCCACTCGGACTGAGAGGGAACTTTGGAGGCGTGGCAACCGAGGGTATTTTGAACACAAACTTCGGGATGTGGAGGAAGGATCCGGCACACTCTCTCTCTCTCTTTTTTTTTTTAAAGGATCGAGATATATGCACACGAGGGCTCTGTATCTGCACTTGCACCCTTACGGTAGGCCTGTTTCACTTGAAGAGGGGAAAAAAAGCGCCTGTATGCTATCATGAGTGGACTGATCATGAGAGGTTTTTAATTTGTCGATGATGTCTAAACTGCACCCATCTGATATATATATATTTTTGAACACGTGCAGAAATCATTGAAGTAAGTAATGTACTGTGGTCTCTTGACTTTTTTTTATTTTTTTTCCAGTTTTGCATATGTAATCTCAGCCTGTACAGGTAGGTAGCTTAAAAAAAAAAGAAACTGTCAATCTGTAATTTTTTTCTTCTTACCATCCATGGACTGTGGAATGCTCCTGTAAATAAACGGCAACCCTGCTTGGTATCTCCGCTTCAGAGGGGTGTTTTTTTTAAAGAAAAATCAGATGACTTTTTGTTCTTCACCACCGCATTATTAGAAAGGGAGGTAAAGAGGGGACAGTAACTATCTCAATAATTCTGGTGTGATATGTCAGCGTTTGGATCGCTGTTCCATGGTGGACTTTTTGCAGGATGCAGGAGAGAATCCGGTGTTCTGCAGAAGTCCCGCCTGGAGGGGGGGGGGGATTGGGCTTTTATGTCAAGAAAACTGCCCCATTTAACTTCTCTGACCACAAGTAAGGTGGAACGGTGTCTGCTGCAGAAGAGAAGCGCCTCTTTCATTCTTGCTGGCCTTCTGCAGTTTTGAGTCAGAGCCCCCGTCCGGAATGCTGCAAGGTGTTAAGTTTAAAAGTTAGCGCAGGACTTGGTGTTCAACTTTTCACTGTTGCGGTACAAAACGGCGTTGCCTGATCATTTCCTCTCTTTAAAATAAAATACACGTGTCTGTGGCTGTCAACGTCGGCTCAGAAGCCTGAAGCCTGTGAGGGATGAATGACGGTCTGGGGCTCCCAGCAGTGGAGCACAAAGCACAGCAAGCGCTCTGCATAGCTCCTCCCCCCACCTCTGACAGTGAGGCTGATTATACAGGCAAAACGGACAAATAACATGCCCAGTTCACAGAATGTTGGTTTTCCTTGGCACAGGACTCTTACGCTGCAAATGGCTTCAGCCACCCCTTGGGACACATCCCAGCCACTGTTAATGGTGGTGTTCTAGACCGGTGGTCTTTACATATCAGGGCCCCACCTTTCAATCCCTATGGGGCAAAATAGGAGGACCCACTAAGCTATAACCATGTCAGGTCATGGGATAGGAAGAGAAGAAGAAGAGATTGGATCTATACCCTGCCCTTCACTCGGAGTCTCAGAGTGGCTTACAAACTCCTCTCCCTTCCCCTCCCCACAACAGACACCCTGTGAGGTAGGTGGGGCTGAGAGAGCTCTTTCGGGGACTGCCCTTGAGAGAACAGCTCTGAGAGAACTTGTGACTGACCCAAGGTCACACCAGCAGCTGCACGTGGAGGAGTGGGGGATCAAACCCGGTTCTCCCAGATTGGAGTCCACACACTTAACCACTACACCATAATAGCCACGGCCACCCCTGTTTAGCTTCTGAGATCTGACGGGGGGGGGAGAAGAAATTGGATTTATACCCTGCCCTTCACTACCCAAGGGAGTCTCAGAGTGGCTTACAAACTCCTCTCCCTTCCCCTCCCCACAACAGACACCCTGTGAGGTAGGTGGGGCTGAGAGAGCTCTTTCGAGGACTGCCTTTGAGAGAACAGCTCTGTCAGAACTCTGCTTGGTATCACCCTTCACTACAGAGTTATGACCTCACCTGTGTTAAGGCTAGGACTGGTGACAGCAGACCAACAAAGCCAGGATTGGTGTACACAAACGGAGTGAAGAAGAGGAGATTGGATTTCTACCCCACCCTTCACTACCCAAGGGAGTCTCCGAGTGGCTTACAAACTCCACTCCCTTCCCCTCCCCACAACAGATACCCTGGGAGGTAGGCGGGGCTGAGAGAGCTCTGACAGGAAC
>NW_015160356.1:29110-46597 GCF_001447785.1 Gekko japonicus
AAGGACAGCTGTGCCAGAACTGTGGCTTGCACAAGGTCATCCAGCAGCTGCGAGTGGAGGAGTGGGGAATCAAACCCGGTTCTCCCAGATTAGAGTCTGCGCACTTAACCAGGTTGTGTGCCTCCGTGAAGGGCAAGACAAGGTGAAATCTTCTCAGCCTCAACTCGCTGTCCTGCTATACTCCGCTCACGTACGAAGGACATGGCACCTTTACGCTTTGTGCATGAGTATGAGCAAGGGGGTCTTTCCCACACTTTTCCGCAAGGGGGGTCTTTCCCCCACGGCAGCCACTTTACAGGGGCTCTCTGGGACACACCCAAGGTTGCCGGCCTGTGGGCTGGAGGCTGGTGTTCTAGCCCACCAGGTGGGGCGGAAAGGCCATCTCTGCCATCCGTGTGAACTGAGAAAGGGGTGTGGAGGGGAACGGCATATAGGGGCGACCGTCTTTTTTGCTTTGCTTCCAGTCATCACGCACAAAGAACGGAGCTGTGCTGAACACGGAGACCCCCGCCCACTAACCCTGCTTTGCAAAGGTCAAACAGCTGCTAGTGCTTTTCCCCACCTGTCCTCTGCCCCAATGAAAACCAAAATATCAGCCTGCTGGTCAAGTCATCTGTGGCACGCTGGAGGAGAAAAGAAGCGGTGCTCCCACCTGCAAAAGCCTGCCTGCCTGGTGGCTTGCGGGAGGTTCTGACTTGCCGCAGAACGGTTTAAAGGAGCCCCTCTTCGCCTCACATGCAATTGGAACTAACTGTTGGGAGGAAAGGGGTGAGTTTAATCTGCACAGATGTTTGCTATAATACTTTCCAGACACTTGTGTATTAATTACAGGTTTACAGAATACCTCCATTCGATAAACTTAAAACGCCCGAGTTTTCAAGCGGCGGCCAGCATTTAGTCGTTAGTTTTTCCTCAACTCATGTGGCCCCGAGGTGGGACTTTCTGGGTTGCTGCCTCTCCAGCAGGGGCTTCCTTCAATGTCCTCCTCCTCACCAGTAAAGAGAGAGGGTTTTTGAAAAATATTTTGACTTGGATTGTATCTAAGAGATTGGGGGAAGGGGTGGGGAGGGGAGGGGGAAGATGGCCGGCTCGTGACTTAAGATGATGCCGGAGTCCGCCGTGATGCTAAAGAATCGATCGTTCCGTGGGTGCCGAGCTGCAAAGAGCTCAGCCCCAGACTGCCTTTTAGTTGCTGAACTCTGCAGTGATGCCTAAGGCAGTACCTTGATCCCTGCACCCAGTTCCAGCTGGACTTCAGGCAGCAAAGGGACAACTTCTTAGCAAATCCCTCCCCCTGGAGGCTGTTCCTCAAAGGGGAAGACCTCGGCCACTGTCTGGTACGACATCCACTCATGCAAACTATGTAACCTGATTACGAGGAATGGACAGGTAGACCCGAATTGCAGCTGGCATCGTCCTACACAGCAAACAGGATGCTGTGCAAACGGTCCCAGCTGTCAGCAACGTTTTTGAGAACTCTCTCGGGAAGTGGTGGCATGGCTGCTCTTCGGCTTTGCGTAGGACTGCAGAGAGGGCAGAGCGAGAGCGCGGTTCTGAGTGCGGAGTCCACGCAGTTAAGGTCTGGCCGGGCACCTTCAGAATGTGGCCTAAGGACAGGGGAGGATAGGGGAGGCACTCTCTGCTCAACCCCCAGGGAAGGGCTGGAGGCATTAGCGCTGCACGGCTGTTGTCGGGGAGAGAGCGAGGAATCATTATGTGACACTCACATAATGGGTTGTAGTAGAATGCAGCAGGATAGCCTGTGCCAAGGTCATTCAGTCTATGTTTTCTGAAGCAGCGGCAAAAGAAGAGGCAAATGCTTGGCTAGAAGCCCTTCCCTCTGGCGGGAGGCTCAAAGGTGGTCTCTAAACATGTGAGTGGCAAAAGCCAGGCTACGCCACAATCAGGCTCTCTGACACACACTTCTGGATACTAGGTGAATTCCAGGTCCTCAGAACTGTGGCTAGAAAAAAACACTGTGAGACGAAGCCACGTTCCCCCCCCAGGGTAGGAGAGAAATCCAAACACATCTAGGCAAGGCTTTCAAGTCGCTGGGGATGGTGTTTGATACCTGGGGTAGGTGGTGGGAAGCCCAAAAGCAAGCCAACCGGGACTGCCCTAATCGCCGTCCCGCCTCTGCCTGCCTTTTCCCATCAGTCTTCCAAAACACCCAAACCGGACAGCTTTGAAAAGGTTTACTGAACTTCTGTGGTTTTTAAATTGAAAAGTCCGAGGGGCTACTTCCTCTCACTGTCTTCCGTTAACGCTGAATTCTGGATAAGAGCTCCCCCCCCACCCCACCCCACCCCCCAATGACTGGCAGGGTAAACGAGAGAAGAAGTACGAAAATAAGAGGGTCCGAGTTTAAGAGCTGGCCGAGGCATTTCCCCCCCGGCGGCTCACCGTCCGTACATCCCGAAAACGAGGAAGCTGAAGAAGACAGTCACCCCAACTAAGGAGATGGTGGCCGGGGCCGTGAACAGCTGGCGGTAGTTGAGGCGGAAGTACCAGATGATGGCCAGCATCACCACGAAGACGGGGATCATCAGGTTGCCCATGTTCAGGGCCACCCCTCCGGCCTCCGAGGGGGCCCCTGCCGCGTCCGGGATGGCCGAGATGGCGGCCTGGGAGAGGTGGCAGTGGATGACGCAGTTGTCCAGGATGTTGAGGGAGCGGAGCGTCCGGGCCTGGTCCTGCAGAAGCTGGCCCTGGTAGATAAACTTCATCTGGCTTTCCTGGCCTGGAAAGTATTTGCTTCGTTAAGGGAACAAAAAAAAGAGAGATGATTACACAGCGTGGAGTGCCGATGGGGTGTTTTCAGATGAGCGACAACACAGCTCGTTTGGGTGCAGGTGGTTTCGGACACCTGTGATCGGTGGCTGCCACGGGCCATGTGAGCTGCGGGGGAACTGGGAGGACGCCACGGCAATGTCACCGGGGAGGCTGCGGGAGGCGGCTCTGCCCCATTTATTTCTTCATCTACGCCCCCACCTTTGAACCAGATAGGGACCCAGAGTGGCTTACGGCATTCTTGTCTCCTCGATTTTATGCTCACGACAACCCTGCGAGGTAGGCTGTATTATATTTACATCGTTGGAACCTGCCCTGAGCCCGTTAGGGGAGGCCGGGTTACAAGTCTTAAGTTTGGTGTGGTGGTTAAGTGCGCGGACTCTAATCTGGGAGAACCGGGTTTGATTCCCCACTCCTCCACTTGCACCTGCTGGATGACCTTGGGCAAGCCGTAGTTCTGATAAGAGCTGTTCTTGAAAAAGAGGCGTTTCTGTCAAGAGCTCTCTCAGCCCCACCTCCCTCACAGGGTGTCTGTTGTGGGGAGGGGAAGGGAAAGGAGTCTGTAAGCCGCTCTGAGACTCCTTTGGGCAGTGAAGGACGGGGTATAAATCCAATCTCCTCCTCCTCCTCCTTTTTCCTCCACATGCAGCTGTAGGTGTGACCTCTGGTCAGTCACAACTTCTGTCAGAGCTGTTCTCTCATAAGCAGTCCTCGAGAGAGCTCTCTCAGCTCCACCTCCCTCACAGGGTGTCTGTTGTGGGGAGGGGGAGGGGAAGGAGTTTGTAAGCCGCTCTGAGACACCTTTGGGTAGTGAAGGGCGGGGTATAGATCCAATCTCCTCTTCTTCTAATAATAATAAAATAAATAATAATAAGAGAGGGTGTGACTAGCCCAAGGTCACCCAGCAAGCTTCCACGGGGAGTGGACATTTGAACCTGGGCCTGGATCTCCCAGATCCTAGTCCACCGGTACGCCACACTGGCCCTGACTGCCCAACCCAGGTTGCAAGTCTCATGCCACTCAAAAGGTGCAGGGCCTGTCAGCAAGCCCCCCCACACACCAGCACCTACTGCAGCAGCAAACTCCTGCCCCTCAGCCTCCTCGGAACACTTGGCTAACCAAGAGGAGTCCTCCCTCTGATTTGGGGGCCAGCTTTCCACTCCAGGGCAACTGCAAAGGGGCAGGGAGAAAGAAGGCCCCAGCCCTGGCCTTAGCCCATCTTTGCTTCACTCTTCTTTTTTAAAAACAAAACAAAACCCCAAAACACTATTTATTACTTCAGTCAGTTAATTTTCAGGTGCAGAAAGAAACATGTATTTTTTTAAAAAAGCTATATATGCACTCCGTATTCAACAACCAGTTGTTTCCTTTCTTGGATTCATGCCAACGGTTTTTGGAGCCGGGACAACCAGCTAGCAGGATTCTTCCAGTTCTGAACATAAGAGCCCCGCTGGATCACGACCAGGGGTCCACCCAGCCCAGCATCCCATCTCACACAGGGGCCAACCAGTTCTTCTGGATGGTCAACAACAGGGCATGGAGGCCGAGGCCTTCCCTGATAAGAATGTAAGAAGAACCCTGCTGGATCAGACCAACAGTCCATCTACTCCTGCATCTTGTGTCACACAGGGGCCAGCCAGTTCCTCTGGAGGGCCAACAACAGGGCATGGAGGCCGAGGCCTTCCCTGATAAGAATGTAAGAAGAACCCTGCTGGATCAGACCAACAGTCCATCTACTCCTGCATCTTGTGTCACACAGGGGCCAGCCAGTTCCTCTGGAGGGCCAACAACAGGGCATGGAGGCCGAGGCCTTCCCTGATAAGAATGTAAGAAGAACCCTGCTGGATCAGACCAACAGTCCATCTACTCCTGCATCTTGTGTCACACAGGGGCCAGCCAGTTCCTCTGGAGGGCCAACAACAGGGCATGGAGGCCCAGGCCTTCCCCTGATGTTGCCTCTTGGCTCTGGGAATGTGGCGGTTCCCCTCAGCCACCATGGCTAGTAGCCACTGATAGAGTTACCCTCCATGAATCTGTCTAATCCCCTTTTCAAGCTGTTTATTCCTGTGGCCATCACTACATCCTCTGGCAGCGAATTCCACGTTTGAATCACTCTGTGTAAAGTAGTATTTCCTTTCATCCATCCTGAGCCTACTGCCCATCAGATTCCTTGGGTGAACCTATTGCCCTGATCCAACAGATTGATCCAATGGCAGGGTGCAGCAGCTGAGTTGTGGTAGTGGCTAAAAGTTATCATCCTCGGCCCGGGGAATCCCCAATTTCATCATCTCAGACCTGAGTGCCCACCAGCCGCAAGACTTAACTTGCACAGCTTTTCCAAAGACTGATGAAATCATGTGCAGGAAGTGCTCTGCTAGATGTCCAGTGGCAGCTTAGGGACCAACAAGATTTTGGGGGTGATGACCTTTCAGAGTCAAAGCTCCCTTCCTCAGGAAGTGCTCTGAGCCCTCTGAAATGCAACCACATTATGAACCAACCACTGTCTCGCAACAGGGGAACGCTGGCTTCTAGCTGCAGCGACAAGCTCGTACGCTAGTCGCTGTTCATCGGTGCACGTGGCACTGATTTCCGCGGCTGCCCTTGGTTCTCTTTGTCAGGGTGAGGAGTGGTTACGGAACAGCTCTTCAGGTAACAAGCGAATGTGCGTGTGTGTACGCGTGCACGTGTTTTCGGAGACAACAACACTCACCTCTTGAGGATGCCAACAGTGTCCTCCGGCCTCACCGTGGCCACCTCCTCCGTATCGTTGAGGAATTTGAGGCGCACTTTGATAAACCCTGAATCAGATTCGCTCTCCTCCGGGACAGGTGCTGTTTGGGGAGAGCCCTGATGCTCCGGGGAGACGGCCACGCTAGGAAAGGTCCTTTGGGGGAGGCCCTGAATGTCCAGCAGGCGGTCTAGGGTTGCGTCCGAGCCACCGCTGCTGTCCCCTTGCTCGACGGCAGGGCCTGAGTCAGGGGCCGAGCCCTCTTCCGCCTTCTCTTCCGCACCTTCCGTGGCGCCCTGGGGCTCGGAGTGTTCAGAGACCACGGAATTCCCCACGTAGTGGTCGATGGGGCTCAGGTGGATCACCGACGAGTCTCCAGCGGCCACGACCGCCCCCAGAAGAGGATTGCCACCATCCGCGACGTATGTGGAAAGCCACGAGAGGACCAGGGCTGTGATGAGGATGACCATGCCAGCCACCACCGTCACCTCGTCCCCCACACCTTCGATGATGGTCACCTCGGGGGGCTCCATCTCTTGGCTTCGGGAAGGAACGTGAAAGACGAGGATGGGCTCTCACTCCTGGGAAGGGGAGGCAGTCAGATGGCATCAGAGGAAGAGGGGGAGGTCCATGAGTCTCTCCACCTGAATTGCAAGACAGAGGGGGGGGGAAGCTGTATGAGTGAGGGGCAGAACCTGTTTTTCTACGACAGACAGACCCGTTATGTTTCCTTTGCCTCCCGCCCCCTACCTTAAAGGTAAAAAATGGGAATCGGAGGACGAGGGGGTCAGTGGATGACCCTGAGCCCGCTCACCTTCTCTGACCCAGCCCAATCTCTTTCATAGGGTTTGTGCGAGGTCAAAAACGGGCGACGGGGGAAGGAACTCGGGAAACGAACAGGATCAAAATCAAACAAATAGCCCAAGGAGATCAATCTTTCTTTTACAGAAAACTACAAATAATATAGCTGCCTCCAGGGAAGAGAAATTCCCATTTGCAGAGCCAGTTTCTTCAATGAAGGGGATGGGTGAGCTGCCAGAGGCATGTTTGCTCCAAAGTCAACAGAATAGAGAACTACAGCTCAAATGATCCGAACCAAGCGAAACGAAAAAGCTGTAAACATGCGCTAAAGACCATCTATTGAATGTATAAGATATTCAGTGATACAATTATAAAGACAAGAACATGTACATCTTCTTATCCAGATGGCCCACTTGTAAATGCATCATGCATCTATATGACCAGTGAGGATACTCTTCCATGTACTAGAATTTCTGGCACTTTATTCAATGGTCTACAAAATAGAAGATATGCAACAGTCATATAAGGTCCTGTTCGGATGAAGCTTTTTCGAAACGACTCGACAATCCGGAGAACTTCGTCAACAACATATGTGTTTTAGACCTCCTTCTGCACTTTGTACATGTTCTTGTCTTTATAACTGTATCACTGAATATTTATACATTCAAAAGAAAGTCTTTAGCATATGTTTACAGCTTTTTCGTTTCGCTTGCTCCAAATTCAAGCCATCTTAAAAAAAAACTGTAACATGTGAAGTTCATTTTTACTAATGCTCAGGGAATTATTATATGTATAGCAATAAGACGAACTCGTTTTGCTGACATTCTAATAATACAGCCTGTATGACTTTTGAATGTTCATGTATTTTTATTCGTTTTTTAACAAACCATGGTTCCCTGTACTATTATTTGAAGTCTAATATAATATGTTTAGCCAGTTCTCAGCATCTAGGCCTGTAACCTTCTTGGGGCTGCTACTGTTCTTACTGGCCCTTCTATACCTTAACAGCAGTCCAACGTAGAGTATTTCTTTATTTGTTACGGCATCAAGCCAGCAAATCAGTAACATCATACGAAACCAATATAAACAATTTGTTAAAATACAAATATAAAAACCATGGTCTAAAAGATTTCAGGGGTTAAATCAGGGGTGTCAAACATGCAGCCCAGGGGCTGGAGGGCTTCTATCAGGCCCGCAGTGGAACTGGCTGTCTTCTGCTGCTGTTTCCAGTTCTGCTGCTGCTGCGTCATCGTAGGTTTGCAGCTTACAGATGCACACCTGAACAGCATACTCAAGATTGCAACAGCACAGACATTTTGATGCTATTATTGAGAGTAAGAGGTGTCAGTTATCAGACACTGTAAAATTAACAAAATATTGCAGAGAGTGCTAATAATTTAAGCACGTTTTTAAGTTTAAAAAAAACCTTTGTGTTTGTGTCCTTTATAAAGTTTATCTCTCCACTACCTGGCATTACATTTTATGACACACATGGCCCGGCCCAACAAGGTCTCATTTATGTCAGATCTGGCCCTCGTAACAAATGAGTTCAACACCCCTGTGTTAAATAATCTTTTCTTTGCAGATATAGTAACAAGCTGCACAGAATTTAGCTACAGGTTTGGTGATGGTCTGTTTATCATCTGACAATAAGTAATTGATATAATCAAAGTCCATCAGGTCAGGCATTTCCTTTACCAAAGGTAAGATATATTTGGCCTGAACCAACGTGTACTATGGGCACCTGAGAAGCTTATATTTAATAGTTTCGACTTCTCCCAAATCACATTGACAAAGTCTCTGGTCGAGAGGTATCTTCCTGTATCTCCCCTCGAGGACAGCCGAGGGAAGAGCCGAGCATCTAGCTAAAGTAAAAGCTTTTCTCATCTTGTGATCATCGAAGTTGGAAAGGTAACGAGGAGGGAGAAGTCGGTACCTGCTTTGCTCGGACATTATACAGGCTGGGCACCTGGCTAGGTCAAGCTGTCTCTCTGTGTTCATTATTCTCCGTTTCAGCACTATCTTGGCCTGTTCCCTATCAATAGCAAGCATTTAAGCAGATGCAACTTTCCCAGCCACATGGCTGCCGTATCAAGAAACAGTTCCCGCTTCCTTGGATAATGTTAAGGGCACAGGAACACGGCCAGTATCAAAAGAAGAAGATAATAAGAGATTGGATTTATACCCCGCCCTTCACTACCCAAAGGTGACTCAGAGCGGCTTACAAACTCCTTCCCCTTCCCCTCCCCACAACAGACACCCTGTGAGGTGGGTGGGGCTGAGAGAGCTCTGGCAGAAATGGCTCTTTTTCAAGAACAGCTCTGAGAGAACTACGGCTTGCCCAAGGTCACCCAGCAGCTGCGAGTGGAGGAGTTGGGGAATCAAACCCGGTTCTCCCAAATTAGAGTCTGCACACCTAACCACTATACCAAACTGGCTCCGTTGCAACCCCTCGTCTTTGTCCCACCAGGAGCCCAACAAGTGGCTCAAAGCATCCTCTTAAATCACTGCCCGGGTGCCTAAATATACACGAGGGACTACTCCTTTCATTGACAGTCCACTGGTGGATACAGTGAACAGAAAGCTGGGCTGTGCTTTTTCCCCACACTTGATCCGGGCAGCAGCAAGGAACAGGCATCATCACCGTGTTGTCATTCACAATGTATGGGTCTCAATGTATGGGTCTCCCCCGCAGTGTTCCCTCTAAGCTGAGTTAGTGTGAGCTAGCTCACAGTTGTCTAGCCTTCGGCTCACGCGTTTTTGTCTTGGCCCAGGAAGGAGGGCTCCAGAGCAAACTAATTTATGCAGTAGCCAAATCACCCACTAACAACTTTAATGCCGGTTGCTCACAAAGGAGAGTTTTTGCTCACAAGACTCCACAGCTTAGAGGGAGCATTGTGGCTTCCTGATCTCAAAAATACCAGTTTCTGTGCTTTCACACTGTTGAGTGCCCATAGCCCTGGAGGGCCATGAAGAGAGTCTTCGGGTCACTGGTTTTGATAGTGTCTCCCCAGGAAGTCCTGGGTTCATCAGCGGGGAGATCCGTGACTGCCAGAAAGCTGTCCCTTAGGAACTTTGTCTGCTGCTACTGATCCTCCTCGGCCAGGCTTAACAATAAGCGTGCCTTGTTAGGGGCACCTCTAGATGATTCAGGTTCGTGGTTGGGCCAGGCTTGGTTGGTATCCCAAGCAAACAAAGTCTGCTGTCCTGAATCTTCTGCCGTGTTCAGGGACTTTGCCTCAGGAGTTCCTCAGCGGGCTAGACCAGTCTGAGAAACTGGAAAGATAGCCAGCGTTGCGGATTGTGGTTAGTGGGAGCTCTGAGTTCACATTTCCAGTGAAGTAAAGCTCACCAGGTCACCGTCCATTGGCCTGCCGTACCTCACAGGGTTGTTGTGAGGCCAACATGAGGGTAAGGAGAACTATGGATGCCCATCCAAGATGGCTGGAAGGAAAGTGGGGGGAAAAACAGGTGGACAGGGATCCCCTGCCACAGCGGAGGCAGGAGTTAGAAGAAGAAAACAGAGCGACCGGTAGCAGCCATATGAAACTCCCATGTGAAGTGCAGGAAGCACTTGGGAGACTCATAAGAACATAAGAGACGCCAATGTTGGATCAGGCCAAAGGCCCATCCAGTCCAACACTCTGTGTCACACAGTGGCCAGAAATACCAGGTGCCATCAGGAGGTCCATCCACCAGTGGGGGCAGGACACTAGAAGCCCTCCTACTGTTGACCCCCCAAGCACCAAGATGACAGAGCATCACTTGTCCCAGAGTCCCTATCTCAGAAGTTGTGAGACGAGGCCAGTTTAATGCCGGCAGCTCACAAAGTAGGATTTTTGCTCACAAGACTCCACAGCTTAGAGGGAGCACTGGACTCCCTCTAAGTGGGTGTCAAGCCGCCTCAGCCTTCCAGGAGCCCCTTCCAAAACAAAGGCAGCCACAGACTGCCAGAAACCTGTGAGAAAGCTGCCTTGTCTGTGCCTGAACCCAGCTCGGCTTTTTGTCGGGCCCTCGCTTCTCCTTGCCCCTCCCTCTGCCGACAGTATTCCCCGAAAGCAGGCAGCCCATGTTTGCATTCCCTGGCCTTGCTCGTCTGCCGCCTGATTTCTCGGTCCTTGTGCCTTGGCCTGCCACCAGGTGCCCAGGGAAATGCCCGTGATGACGACCAGGTGCTCCAGCCGTGACCTCCTCCCTCGGCTTCTCTCTGAAATGCTGCTAATCCTGCTGGGCCTCTGAAACTCCAGCTATAAGCAGGCAGATATAATCAGTCCCTTTAAATGGCTCTTCCTGTTTTGACTCCCGCAAAGTCTTCCCAACGCTCCCTTCTCCTAACAATAGCATCATTAACAGCAGAGCCGAAGCACTTTTTAAACGCCTGAGTTTCAAAGACGCATGCTTCACATCTGCGGAATTTCCTTCTTCGGTTTACTTGCTAAAGTTACAGTCTGAGATTTTCTCTTCTACACAAATCCGGGGTGGGCGGAGTGGGCTTTCTGTTTTCTTATATTCTTATTTAAAACGTGCCTTTGTTTTCCACGAGCTATTAGGGCATGATCAACCCTTTCAAGTCAGCCTCTGCTGATCTCTATCCCCTTTGCAGTTGCTTCAGAACTCAGCACACTATTAAGAGCCGCAGAGGATCAATTTTGCAGAAGCTCAAGACGGTCTCCCTCCGTCTCATGGCACGGCACACACCAAAGGGAAAAAATTTAAGGGTACGGTCCCAGATATACTGAGCTGGAAGTAAGCCCCACTGAAAAACACGGCACCTACATCTGAGTAAACACACCTCGGCTTATCCTGTTAGGATGCAATCTCATCTATACCCGGGAGTGAGGCCCACGAAATAACATTCGTTTCTGCAGAAGCCTGTTTAGTGTCAGCTGTTAAGTGGGGCCAACCTGGTAAAAGCCTGTTGTTTCCTCTTGTGCTGGCTTTGACTGATGAAACCCTTGCTCATTCTCCTTTCACCCTTTATCCCATTTTGTTTGGGGCAATTATTATGGCAAACCGCCTCTGTTTGTCTCTTGCCTTGAAAACCCTTTGGGGTCAACATAAATCAGCTGCAACTTGATGCCACACAGATAGGAGGCGGCCCCCTTTGTCAGAGGCCTGTCCTCTGAAAGGTCTGGGTTCCAGTTCTGCTCTGAGCAGCCCCAGAGCCACCTGCAGATGGCAGAAAGGCCACTCAGCCTACTAGGGTGAATGAAAGAGGGTGAGTCAGAAAGACGCACATTGGGTTGCCAACTTCTGGGTAGAGCCTGAAGATCTCCCAGGAATACAGTGGATCAGCAGATTACAGAGATCAGTTCCCCTGGAGAAAATGGCTGATCCAGAGGGTGGGCTCTAAGGTATCACATGACCACTGAACTCCCTCCTCTCCCAAAACTCAGCCCTCCACAAGCTCCACCTCTACATCTCCAGGAATCTCCCAAGCCAAAGTTGGCAACATTAAAGGAAAAGCAAGAAGAACCCTGAAAATCTCCCTAGCAACAGTGAGCACCTGGACAGCAAACACAGCCGGCATGGGGGGGGGGTGTTTCTTGTGTTCCTCTTATTTCTTTTATTCCATTTATTTTTATTTGCGTTATTTATGTTCCACCTTTCTCACAGAGATTGAGGTCGAATTACACACCATGAGTCAGTACAATTGACCAAACGAGACATTCAATAACCAATGCATTAGGACTTTAGAAGTCTGGAACCCCCAGAAAGAACCGAAGCACAGCGTAAGTCTTCACGTGACACTTTAAGCAGTACAGAAATTACATAAACAGGACTCTCCTTTACAATAAAACTGTACACAGCAGTATAGTGCACAGTTTATGAAGGGACAGTCATGTTAGTCCACTGTAGCAAGATCAAAATGAGAGCCCACAACATTAATTTCAGTATACATTTTCATCCCCAGATGCAGCTCATTTTGCAAAAAGTCTCTAAAGTACCACTGGGAAGGATAATGAGTCGCACCAGGGTGCTAAGATGGATCCAGAGATCCATCACGCTGATGATGGGGACGGCTTTCTTTGTGGTGGCCCCTGAGTCCAGGCCGATGCAAAAATTCTACTTTGTGAGCTCCTGGCATTAAAGTTGCGAGCTGGCGATTTGGTGGCTGCATAAATTAGTTTGCTCTGAAGCCCTCCTTCCTGAGCGGAGACAAAAAACTGTGTGAGCCGGAGGCTAAAAAAACTGTGAGCTAGCTCACACTAACTCAGCTTAGATGGAACACTGCTCCAACCCCCCCCCTCAGGCTCTACCCCCACCCCGAATAAAATAAATCAGGTATTTCCCAACTCAGAGCTGGCAACCCTAGACTGAGCCCGGGGGGGGGGGGGGGGACAGGGACCTCAGTGCGAGGAAATGCCACTAGAGTCCACCTCCCAAAGCAGCCATTTTCTCCAGGGGGGACTGGTCTCTTTCACTTGGGAGGCCAGCGGGAATTCCGGGAGATCTCCAGCCGCCGCCGGGAGAATGGCAAGCCTGGCGGGGTAAAGGGCCTGTGACGCAAAGAGGAACCCTGCAGGCCCTCCCTCCCTCCCTTCCGACACCCGGAGACAGGCGTCGCGTACGTTACTCCCGCCCGCCGCTACGTCACTTAGAGGCGCTCGGGAAGAGGGCGGGGTGGGAGAGGACGGTTGCCATAGCAGCGGCGGGAGGTGGCGTATAAAGTCCGCGACGACGGCGCTTGAAAAATATCACTCTTGTATTGTTGTCGGTGAGAAATGTTTCGGCCATAGGGCGGGAGTCCGAGTGGTAGCGCGGACGGCGCCCTCATGACCACGAAGGCGATCGCTGCTGCTCAGACGGAGCGACCGGCTGAGCCCTTGGGCCTGGCGGCGTCGCTATGGCAACGGGAGTCGTGACGTATAATGGGCGCGACCCACACAGCCACAGGTTTTGGGGAGGGGGGAATCAGTTCTGGGCTGGGGAATACCTGGAGATTTGGGGGGGTGGAGCCTGGAGAGGGCGGGGTTTGGGGAGGGGCCTCAGCGTGGTCCACCTTCCAAAACAACCATTGATTTTCTCCAGAGGGGCCTGCTCTGTGTTGCCCGGAGACCAGTTGTAAGCAGTGCTCCCTCTAAGCTGAGCTAGTGTGAGCTGGCTCACAGTTTTTTAGCCTCCAGCTCACACATTTTGTCTTAGCTCAGGAAGGAGGGCTCCAGAGCAAACTAATTTATGCAGTAGCCAAATCGCTGGCTCACAACTTTAATGCCAGTAGCTCACAAAGTAGAATTTTTGCTCACAAGACTCCACAGCTTAGAGGGAGCATTGGTTGTAAGCAGTGCTCCCTCTAAGAGGTGGAGTACTGTGAGCAAAAAATCTACTTTGTGAAATCCTAGCATTAAAGTTGTGGGCAAGCAAGTTGGCTCCTGGCATCAGTTACTTTGCCCTGGAGCCGTTTCTTCCTGAGCTAAGGCAAAAATGTGTGAGCTGGAGGCTGAAAAACCTGTGAGCTAGCTCACACCAACTCAGTTTAGAGGGAACACTGGTTGTAATCCTTAGGAGCTCTCCAGCCACCACCTGGTGGTTGAACCAAAGAAGGGATCACAGTTACAGGTTTATACTGTCAAACAAAGAAACACTGATAAAATTGACAATATTTAATTATTCTTATGAACATCAATTTGTGTATCTATTAAGACTTTTACAATATTGCTTAGGAAATTCTGACATTTTCAAGGGAAAGTCCAACATCATCATATCGTCAATGAGCGCCCGATCGACCACTATAAATTTCACGAATCTTCCTCAGGAGTAAACCTATAAGGTTGGAAGGTGTCAGCCTCTTGATACAACTGAACTTCTTTTTGATACAGTTTAACCTCTTTTTTACTTTCTTCAAATTATTGCAGCTTAACTTCTTTTTCATATTATCTTGAAACAAACATGGTTATTTAGAATGGAAAGAGACATGGAGCTGAATGGAATATATTTTTGTTATAATTTTTTAAAAATATCAGTAATTTTTAACTTGAATGATTTTAAACTTACTTCCAGTTCCATTGCAAGTGCTTGAATTAGGAGCAAGCCGATTAATTAATTTCTAGTAGTAGCAACCAGTCACTATTTTTATCTGGCTGGAAGCCTTCTTGCTTGCTCCTTGTCAGAATTGTCAGAATTTCCTAAACAATATCGTAAAAGTCTTAATAGATACACAAATTGATGTTCATAAGAATCATTAAATATTGTCAATTTTATCACAGTGTTTCTTTGTTTGGTAGTACCACCAGGTGGCTGGCAACCCTAGCTGCAGCGCCAGTCTGTGAAGGGCAGCAATTGCTTTCCCGGTTTCATTCACAAGATATGCTGGTATATGCTGAGTTTTGAAATCCTGGGAAAGTTGCAACAATTCAGAGCTACTGCTCGGTGGCTCACTGGCAAGACCCTGCACTGAGCAGGGGGTTGGACTAGATGGCCTGTATATGGCCCCTTCCAACTCTGTGATTCTATGATTCTATAAGATATAGGTAGTTCCTGAAGCAAAACAGTGAGAATTGGGTGACAGAATCAGCACCGTGGCTGCAAAGGTAAGTTTTATGAGTGAAATCTCAGGCTACTGCTGCAGGCTTCCTCCTGACTACAGTGATCTTGACGCAGCACAGAGCTTCTTTCCGCTCAGTGATTTCCATGCTTCTTTCCTAAATGTGCACAACTATACCTCATGAAGGGTTCAGCCACTCTTACTGCTGTGTTTTTACTTTTCCCTTTCTCAGGTCGACGTGTACACAAACCCAGTCCAAAACCATATAACAGGGTCAATCCAACGATCCTTTAAGTAGCCTGCCTCCAGCTTGTGGCTCTTCCTCCAATGGACAAGCCACTTAGGTAGCATCCCAAAAGCTGACGATGCATGGGCCTCTGTATCTTTCATGCATTCATTAATGCTGTTCAATACAAGATCAAGATCAGTCCGCACTCCTGACTTACTACACCAGGCTGGCTCTCCTTTCTTCCAACCCATTCTAGCCCTCAAGATGGCCACCTACCTTGACTCGGCCAATCTGGCAACCTGGTTCCACGCCATGGTAATGTCAAGACTAGACTACTGTAACAAACTCTACGTAGGTCTTCCCTCAAAGTCAACTCAGAGACTCCAGTTAGTTCAAAGGCTGCAGCTAGGTTATTATCAAGAGCTGGGCGGAAGACGCATATCACTCCTGTTCTGCAGTCACTCAATTGGCTGCCCATCAAATACAGCAGAGGTGGCCAAACTGTGGCTCGGGAGCCACATGCAATTCTTTCACACATATTGTGCAACTCCCGACAGGGCGGCTGGGGAAGTGAAGGGGCGCCATGCTCTCCCTCTCTCTCCCTCCCATTTGCTTTCTTTGTTTCTCTCTCTCTTTCTTTCCACCTCTTTCCTTCTTTCTTTCCACCTCTCTCTCTTAGACAAATAAATATCATTAGCAAACAAATAAATATCATTATCACTATCTGTCTCTGTTTTTTATTTTTGGCAGTCTCATTTAATGTTAATAAAAATCAAATTTGCATATTTTTAAATAAAAAGTGTGTGTAATATTTGTTCATGTCTTGCAACTCTCAAACATCTGCCGTTTATTCTATGTGGCTCTTACGCTGAGCCAGCTCCATTCAAGGCATTGAGTATCACATACAAAGTTTGGTGTAGTGGTTAAGTGCGCGGACTCTAATCTGGGAGAGCCAGGTTTGATTCCCCACTCCTCCACTTGCACCTGGCTGGATGACCTTGGGCAAGCCGTGGTTCTGATAAAGAGCTGTTCTTGAAAAAGAGCAGCTTCTGTCAGAGCTCTCTCAGCCCCACCTACCTCCCAGGGCGTCTGTTGTGGGGAGTAGAAGAGGAAGGAGTTTGTAAGCCGCTCTGAGACACCTTTGGGTAGTGAAGGGCAGGGGTATAAATCCAATCTCTTCTTCTTCTTCGTGGCCTTGCACCCTCTTATCTGTGGGACAGCCTCTTTCCCCATGCTCTGCCACAACAACCTTTCTCATCTTAGCAGGGTCTTCTGCAGGTGGCAACTTGCCAACGGGGAAAATCAATACCAACCCATCCTTGTGCCTTCTCTGTGGTGCCCCCCCCCCCGATGGAAGGGCCTCCCTGACAAGGTGAGGAAGGTTCCCACTCCCCTGGCTGTTTGCAAACGATGCAAAACTGGATTATTCCAGAGGGATTTTTGCACAGGTGAGCAGAACTGCACTGTAACGAAATGGTTCAGGGAGTTGCATTGGTAAAGAGATAGGATTCTGCAAGGTAGGTGGCCACTGGGAGTATGCTCCAGACTAGGCATAAGGGATTTTATGGCATCTTCCAGAGAAGGTGGCCAATGGCAATGCATTAAATGTGGCTAACATAAATGCTCTTCTTTGATGGGGGTCAGACTTACCTGAGGGACCGCCTTTCCCCGCATGTACCCCCAAGAGCACTTCGGTCGGGGACCCAAAACCGTTTGGTGATTCCAGGTTCCCGGGAGATAAAACTGGCTGTAACCAGGGCTAGATCCTTTTCAGTGGCGGCCCGTACCTGGTGGAACGAGCTCCCGGAGGAGATCAGGGCCCTGTGGGACCTTATGCAGTTCCGCAGGGCCTGCAAGACGGAGCTCTTCCGCCAGGCGTTCACATAGGGGCCACCGCTGCCACCACCACCAACGGTGGCTAATACCATCTGACTTCGGGATCGCCCTGGGAAGCTCAGCCATATACGATGTGGCATTAACAACATGGGACTGGTATGAACGATCAACTGGACAGCGGTACCCCAATGGGGCTGATTGGAAGATAGTCCACTCAAGACCATCTTGACCTAATGATAACCACTTAAGACCATCTATCTAATGAAGCACTTTATTGTTATTTATTGTTATTGTTATTACGGTTATAATCATGATTTTACGGTTTTATTGGGTTTTATGCTGGGCTTGTGCCCCCTGTAAGCCGCCCTGAGCCCACTTGCGGGGAGGGTGGGGTAAAAATCTCTCCCTTATTATAAAAGAGTAGTGGGTGCCAACGTTCTAAAATGCACACCTTTAGTGTATGGACGCTTGAACTGTCAGTCAGAAGACGCTGGCTGGGTTGACTGGCTGCTTTGTGCAGTCCCGCCCAGCGTTTCAAGGTCTTTTGCATATGGAAGCTGATTGGACTTCACTGCATTCCACACCTCAAACTCCCCCCCCCCAAAGGCAGTTGGAATG
>NW_015160356.1:47209-52372 GCF_001447785.1 Gekko japonicus
CGTACGGGGGAGAGGAGAATGATGTCAGCTGCTTTGGTTCCCACTGCAGGGAAAGACTGCCCTTTCCCTAGGCAGAGGAAGTAAACCTGAAGACAGACAGGCAGATAAAGGTAGGCTGATGGTTGCCTGGAAAGGACATAGCGTTGCCAACTCCAGGTTGGAAACTTCCAGGATATCTTAGGGATGAAGCCTGCTGTGGGTGGGGTCTGAGGAGGAGGAGGAGGAAGAGGGGGACCTCAGACAGATACAATGCCATACTCCCCACCCTCCAAACAAGCTGTTGCCAGTCTCCAGGTGACAGCTGGAGAGCACTTAAAGCTCTGGTGCTAATTCAAAGTGTTGCAATGTATCGACAGAAGTGTTTCGGAAAATCTTTAGGAATTGTTTGGTGCATTGCCAGCTTTAGGTATGGAAATTCCTGGGGATTTGAGGGGTGGAGCCTGGGTAACAATAGCTGCCACTCTCCAGGTGAGAGCTAGAGATCACTCAAAATTACAACTGCTCTTCAGGTAGCACAGATCAGTCCCTCTGGAGAAAACAGTGGACTCTGTCATTATACCCTGCTGAGGTCGCCACAGCAAACTGACACTGTTTGCCCAAAGCCAGAGCACTCTCCCAGAGCCTCTTTCTAGCTCCCGTTGTATTTATTTCCACAACGGGCCTTATTTCTAGTGCCTTAAATAAATAAATAATAAATAAAGAGCAGAAATAAGTAGCTGTCTGGCCCAGTGTCTGGGGTAATCCCAGATGAATTGGAGAACAAGTTTTCCTGGCTGCCTCAATCAGGCACTGAAACTGAATATCTAAAAGCCTGTGTTTGATTGTATGAAATATTGTGGAGGCAGAGGATAAATAAAGCGGCTCTAAAGGTATTCCTAAGGACCTAATTTTTTTCCTTGCTGTTTGTTTGTTTGTACGACAGCCACATCTTTGATGTATATCTAAATTTTAACGTACTTTTTTCCTCTGATATGCCAATAAAGGTTGTCTGTCTGTCTGTTTTAGCTCTGTTTGTTTTCAGACTTCTGTAGTCCAAACCTGATTGTATGTCCCATCCAAGGCTCCCTCTAAGCTGTGGAGTCTTGTGAGCAAAAATTCTACTTTGTGAGCTACTGGCATTAAAGTTGTGAGCGAGCCATTTGGCTACTGCATAAATTACTTTGCTCTGGAGCCCTCCTTCCTGAGCAGAGAGAAAAATGTGTGAGCCGGAGGCTAAAAAACTGTTAGCTAGCTCACCCTAACTCAGCTTAGAGGGAACACTGGTCACATCCTGTTGACTGTACTGAACTTACACTAGGTAATCCATCTTGAGACTCAGCCGGAAAGGCAGACTATGGCCCCAGTCACACGGAGGATTTGCCACGCTAAAGGCACGAATGGTAGGTGGATTTTTGGTGTGCGATCACACCGCAACATCTGGGAAGCGTAGCGCACCCGTAGCCAACCCGTGGCATCTCGCCGAAGATGCGCAGTAAAAAAATACCTCAGAAAGTGCAGTAGTATCTGGAAAATGCGCAGCAGGGGCGGGTGATCGTGGGAGCGCTAGTATCCCATGGCTTCCGGGGCCCATCCGAGTCCCGTCACAAACCAGATCGTTTCCCTAAGCGCATGCACATGATCACTAAACTGGAAGCAGTGCTGCTCCATGGAACTGCGCATGCGCACAAACACAGAATGCTTGCCGCACAGCTTCTTTGCCAGCTCCAGCATCGCCGTGTGATCACGAGCTTCCTGCCACAGCGCAAATACTCGGGAGACCGTGTGATCAAGCTAACGTCCTTTATTTTGCCCCAGGGCAAACAGCCACGCCTCACCCCCGCATTATCTGGCCCATGTGACCGGGGCCTATAATAACCATTATGTCGGAGAGCTAGTTTTGTCCAGTAGCACCTTAGGGACCAATGAGATTTTTGAAATATAATCTTTTGAGAGTCAAAGCTCTGTCCATCGGATAGGAGCTGGAAGTTCTTAGGCTGGAGGAATATGTTAAACGTAAGACGAAAGGTGGGCTATAAATATTTTAATAAAATAAATGACTAAACTTTGCTCAGTAGAGTGGCAGAACGGGGGTAGGATCCACCCTGTATTACCTAGAGGGGGAAACACATTTGGAAGTGAAAGATTCCAGCATTTAAAAAGAATATTTTGTGTCTGTGTGCATGTATATGTGTTTCTGTGTGCTTGTCTGGAAGTTATGGTAGCTTCTGGCGACCCCTGCTGGGGGCTTGGACTTTTTCAGAGAGGTGGCTTGAGTCACCTGCCTCTGCATCCCATCTCTGCTATTCCTTGGAGGTCTCCCTTCCAAGTACTTGCCAAGGTCAGCCCTGCTTAGCTTCCAAGTTCTGAAGAGATTGGGTTTGCCTGGGCTGTCCAGGTCGGGACTAAGATCCCAGCATTTCTAAGAAGACAGGAAAGCCAGGTGTTTTTGCTATTTAGAAGGAAGCACAGTCCTTTCACTTTCTTCACACACATCCACAAAGTAAAAGTTCTGTGCTTGAACATATGCAAATAATAAACACACCTTTTATTCAGGTGGGTCGCCGTTTTGGTCTGAAGCAGCGGAACAAAGTTTGAGTCCAGGGGCACCTTGAAGACCGACAGAATTAAACTTTATTGGTCTTAACGGTGCCACAGGACTCAAGCTCTGTTCTACCTTTTATTATGTTCCTGCTAGTCCAGATGCTCTAAAGCCCTTCGCTCTGTCCGTTATGAATCCTACCGAGCCCAGCTGA
Organism: Gekko japonicus; assembly: GCF_001447785.1. NCBI lineage: Eukaryota > Metazoa > Chordata > Lepidosauria > Squamata > Gekkonidae > Gekko > Gekko japonicus. The sequence continues at coordinate 49,942 of NW_015160356.1, forward strand.
GATTCAAGTCAGCATCTTCTGCAAAGCACATACTGTTCCCCATGAGCTGTTGTTTCTCTGTTTGCCATGCTAGGCAGGTGGGATACATCTGCGGGAGGGCAAAGCCTTCTACATAAAGCTATAGCGTAATTCACACGGGATCTCATTTCTCTATCAGTGCGACTCCATTTCTGTGTTGGTGTTGTAGCATCCCATAAGAGAACACGATAAAGGCTTCTAAAGTTTTGAAAGCGGGAGACAAAATAACTCGAAGTGCAAAGTACACGTAGCTTCCGATAGGGAGGCAAGCCCTGTCCAAGCAGCTTTCTAAAGAAGTATTTCCCAGTGCCATTCTGAAAGCGCTTCTCCTTCCACCCCTTCCTTTATCCAGGCTCCAATTCTAGCAGTCCCCTTCCTGTCCCCCATCTCACTTGAGGCAGCCCTCCAGTGGAAGACGCAGGTAGTCTTTCAGGGAAGAAGGCAGCTTCAACTCGGCAACACCCAGGTGGCATCGTGTCCCCAACTGCTTCCGGACTGCACAGCGGGTCAGATGTTGTAGTGGGCGAGGCTGGTTCACCAGCCGGAGGACTGAATCGTAGAACCGTTGGTGTTTCTGTCAACACAGAAAGAAAATCAAGTAAGAATCCACACACACACACATCCCGTGGAGAAAGCAAGCCCACGAACTGGCACATAAATGAACTTAGTGGCTCTCCATGAAGGAACACTCCCTTGGGCAATGCAGTTTCTCCTCTATGATGGATTGACAACCTCCTTATTTACAAAACAAACTCGGGTCATTTCCTGTGGGAGTGCACAGGAGCGGAGCTCCGGCAGTAAGGAGCCCAGGGGGTGGGCACATACAACAAGCCCCGCCCCCCGTTCCCAGCAGCCCTCAGTTGGGCCATGAGGAGCAAGAAGCAGCCAGGTAAGTTGCAGAGGCCCCCACCTGGCCTGCCTTCAGGTACAAGCTCTCCCTCATCTCTGAGGGCAGATCTGCACACACACCCCTCAACAGCTAGCAATCCAAAACAGTCCAGTGGAGCCTGAGCGGTGGGTGTTGCCTTCTGACTCACTTCCGGTGATGTCAGGGTGTGTGGCATATGCAAATAAGCTATGCTAATGAGCTCCTGCACCTCTTTTTCTACGAAATGACCCCTGAACAAACTGATATAATTCAAGTCAGGCTCAGCATTGAGGAGGCATCTGCTGTTAATATCCTGGCAATAATGGTGATTGGCCACTAGAGTAAGAGGATCATCAGCTCTTGATAAATAGGTTTCTTGAAATGGTCACTATCGAATGTCTGTTGAGTTTCTGGATCTGTTCTAGCTGATGTTGTACTGTCTTTATTTTGAGGACAATCCTCCTTAAGTGAATAGCTAAACAATGTAGAGATAACCAATGCTCCCTCAAAGCTGTGGAGTCCTGTGAGCAAAAATTCTCCTTTGTGAGCCACTGGCATTAAAGTTGTGAGCGAGCAATTTAGCTACTGCATAAATTCGTTTGCTCTGGAGCCATCCTTCCTGAGCTAAGGCAAAAATGTGTGACCCGGAGGCTAAAAAACTGTGAGCTAGCTCACACTCACTCAGCTTAGAGGGAACACAGGAGATAACCTGAAGAGGTCTGGGTTGTCACGCACGTTAATTTTCACTACAGAGGACTTCTAAGGACGTTCTGTGATATTATTTTGAGATGGACTCGATGCAGCTTTGAATTGTCAAGCATCTTTGATACATATTCATTCACTTTGATATGAGTTTGAGAGGGATGATCTAGAAAGCTTAGGACAGTAAATTAGACACGTCGATGTGCTTTTTGTACTTTATTGTTAAATGTATTAAACTCATGGCTCATATCATAAACATTTTCTGAGAATTTTTTCCCCACGGTATTGTGGTTAACTCTGCCCATACTGTTAATTACCATGAGCCCTTTATATTTATACGGCTGAACTCCACCCTGGCAGACACTCCCTGCGAGGCGGATTCCTCAGTGCCTCCCTGAAGAGACGCTTCTCCGGCACCCAGACGGCTTCCGAGTCCTGAGCCAGGAGGCTCCAGCACAGACCGGCCCACCGCTCTCCTCCAGGACCAGAGAGGGCAAAGAGCTAGGGGCAAGGCTGGGACCAGGTGCAGAAGTGCATGTCTGGCAGCCTGAAGGAGAGACCAATGAGTCCACGACAGGATCTGGGCCTAGCTACTCCTCACAAGTAGAAGAGTTGACTCACCTTGTGAGATGAGCCTAACTACCCAGCCTCACCTCACCAGCAGGGTCGTTCCTTCTATTCAGAGGTCGTTTCCTGCGGGAGCGCACAAGAGCGGAGCTCCGGCAGTAAGGAGCCCAGGGGGCGGGCACATGCAACAAGCCCCACACTCCCAGCAGCCCTCAGTTGGGCCACGAGGAGCAGCCAGGTAAGTTACAGAGGCGCACCCCCCACACACCCTTCCTG
>NW_015160356.1:52425-59552 GCF_001447785.1 Gekko japonicus
CGTGTGCCCCCCCCCCCCAGCTAGCAATCCAAAACATTCCAGTGGCACCTTTAAGACCAAGTTTTATTCAGGTACAAGATCTTCCTCCTCTGTGAGGGCAGATCTGCACGTTCCCCCACCCCCAATAGCTATCAATCCAAAACAGTCCAGTAGAGCCTGAGTGGTGGGTGTTGCCTTCTGACACACTTCTGGTGATGTCAGGGGGTGTGGCATATGCAAATAAGTTATGCTAATGAGTTGTGCTAATGAGCTCCTGCACCTCTTTCTCTACGAAATGACCGCTGCTTCTATTACCCTGCAGGGAGGCACAAGCCGGTATGGAATCAACTTGTCCCCGACTGACCAAGCTGCTTGCGTGGGCACTGTCAGCCCCCTGGGACCTTGTTGCCTGCACCCCAGACTGGCTTTTGGATCTCACCTCTCGACGACACTGCTTTATTTATTCATTTGATTTATATACCACCCTCACCCCAATGGGGCTCAGGGCAGTTAATCCTACAGTTTTAATCAATACTGTATTTTATACACACCCACAGACATTCACATGCAGATTAAAATCCCGTATACGCCTCGAAGAGCTTGACGCTCTAATAACATTTCCTGGTGGTCCCTGGCTACCCTCGACCAGGGCCACCTGGTGGAACATGCTCCCCATCGAGATCCGGGCCCTGCGGGATCTTACTCAGTTTGGCAGGGCCTGCAAGACGGAGCTCTTCCGCCAGGCTTTTGGTCAAGGCAGCTGGCGTCCACATATGTCCTCCCCAAGGTTGCCGTCTCCCACCTCCCGGCCACCCAGCCATCAGCAACCGCCATATACATCAGTATTAATGGGTCGGAACTTCCACCAGTAGCTATAACCACTGTTTTTAAATGCTTATACTCAGGGGTCATTTCGTAGAAAAAGAGGTGCAGGAGCTCATTAGCATAACTCATTAGCATAACTTATTTGCATATGCCACACTCCCGGACATCACCAAAAGTGTGTCAGAAGGCAACACCCACCGCTCAGGCTCCACTGGATTGTTTTGGATCGATAGCTATTGTGTGTGTGGGGGGGAGAACATGCAGATCTGTCCTCGCAGAGGAGAGAGAGCTTGTACCTGAATAAAACTTGGTCTTAAAGGTGCCACTGGACTGTTTTGGACCGGGGGGGGGGCTCTGAAACTTACCTGGCTGCTTCTTGCTCTGACTGAGGGCTGCTGGGAGCAGGGGGTGGGGCTTGTTGCATGTGTCCGCCCCCATGGCTCTTTACTGCCGGAGCTCCGCTCCTGTGCACTCCTGCAGGAAATGACCCCTGCTTATACTGTACTTTCAAACTTTATTGTAATTGTTGAAAGAGGATGTGACCCGCCCTGAGCCCGCTCGCGGGATGGGCGGGATACAAATACAATAAAGAAATAAATAATTTAAACCCATAAGCCAGTAATAATAAAAACTGACTTGACTTTAAATTGTATAGACCTTTCCAACCGATGGATGGTAGTTCGCAGGGTCAGATTTAGGCCCCTTTTCATACATGGGGGCAATTCCCGTGTGCCTCCAAGACAGGTTCCGGAGTTACTAATCTGAGTAAAAATAGGGCCCAACAGCTTTACTCCACCGCTGTGGGTTAGCTTTCAAAAGGTCAATTGGTATAAAATCTAGGCCTGATGGTATCTTACCTGGTTGCATTTGCTTAATTGGAAAAAACACTGTCTGGTAAAACCCGGGGCGGATGGGATGACTCTCAGAGTCTGTTTCAAAGAGCTTACAACTTTCGACTTTGACTCTAGGACGTGACGGCTGGGCCCCAGCCTGTAGCCATGGAACTCTGCTGTCGCAGAGTTCCATGGCTACAGGCTGGGGCTCAGCCGTCACGTCCTAGAGTCAAAGTCGAAAGTTGTAAGCTCTTTGAAACAGACCAGGTCTTTGTCCCAGCCTGGTGAGCAGGACTGGTTCCCAACAGGGTGCGCCAGCTCTGAGTTCGGAAACACTTGGGAGATTTTGAGGGGTGGAACCTGAGGAGGACAGGGTTTGGGGAGGGGAGAGATGCCACAGAGGGTCTGTTCTCCAGGTGAACTGATCTCTGTTGCCTGGAGAACAGCTGTCATCCCAGGAGATCTCCAGCCACCACCTGGAGGCTGGCAACCCTACTTTCCGACTTTTCAGGTATGGTCATTCATTAAGTCCAAGTTTACTGGATAGGGTGACCTGGGTTTTGGCCACTGTGTGACACAGAGTGTTGGACTGGATGGGCCATTGGCCTGATCCAACATGGCTTCTCTCATGTTCTTATGTGGCCAGTAAAAAAGAGAGAGGGAGCACGTACAAATCAACAAAACCGCCAAAACCCACTTGCACAGGGGTCACAACCCATAAGAACATAGGAGACGCCAATGCTGGATCAGGCCAAAGGCCCATCTAGTCCAACACTCTGTCACACAGTGGCCAAAAACACCAGGTGCCATCAGGAGGTCCAGCAGTGGGGCCAGGACATTAGAAGCCCTCCCACTGTTGACCCCCCCCAAAGCACCAAGAAGACAGAGCATCCCTTGCCCCAGACATAAGAACATAAGAGAAGCCAATGCTGGATCAGGCCAAAGGCCCATCTAGTCCAACACTCTGTGTCACACAGTGGCCAGAAATACCAGTGCCATGAGGAGGTCCAGCAGTAGGGCCAGGACACTAGAAGCCCTCCCACTGTTGGGCCCCCTCCCCAAGCACCAAGAAGACAGAGCATCCCTATCTATACCTTGTGGCTAATAGCCACTGATGGACCTCTGCTCCATATGCCTATCTAATTCCCTTTTGAAGCCCCTCCTGGATTGGGAGTCAAGAGCCACAAGCTGGGAAATGCTGTTCTGCGAAGTACAGTTGGAAACTGGCCCTCCCTGAAATGATATTCCAGCTTTGCAGAACATGCTGATCAAAAACAGTATAATTGAAGACAGCCATAATGGAAGACACACACGTACCCTGCTCCATGTGATAGACTTAATTATTAATAAATTATACATGTAGAAATTTCCTCCTGTGGTCTCAAAACACTTCACCTGTCTTATCTGAGTAACCCTCAAAAGACAGGTGGGCTTTCATCCAATGTTTCCTCTAAGCTGTGGAATCTTGTGAGCAAAAATTCTACTTTGTGAGCTACTGGCATTAAAGTTGTGAGCAAGTGATTTGGCTACCGCATACGTTAGTTTGCTCTGGAGCCATCCTTCCTGAGCGGAGACAAAAATGTGTGAGTTGGAGGCTAAAAAACTGTGAGCTAGCTCACACTAACTCAGCTTAGAGGGAACACTGCTTTCTTCCCATATTACAGTATGAGCAACATGCTTGACAATCCTAACAGACCGCAAGTGGCAGCCCTTTCCTCCCCACCTTCTTTTCGCTATGAATGTTGAATAGAATCCAGCTCTCATCTGGCAGGATAAAACGGCCAGGCCCACAATTATAAACACAGGAGGGTGAGGAGAGAACTGAAGTGACTTACCCGCCATACTTCAGGGGGCACAGACCCCACCCAGGAATCACAGGAAAGGACTCGGTCATAAGAATTCAAAACGACTTCCATAACCCGAGGCGACGAAGCACAGAACTTCAGCATCTAAGACCAAAAGGGCCAAGGAAAGAGATCGGGTGCATGTGTGAACATCTCAGAAGACAAGAAAAACGTAGAGGTCCTAAAAAGAATCCCACACCAAACCCCCTTCCGGTCTTGAAGAAGAACCTCTTATTCATACAGTACCCCAAAATAAATCCAATCTGCTAGAAAACAAAAATGAAAAAGTTTCGGAATATGAGAATAACTATTCCAAGACTCATCTTTCATTTGGAGGGTGGAAATGACAAATTTCTACCTCCTTAGGTTGCAAAGAGAGGCTTGAAAGCACAAAACCGCTGGAGAACAGCTGGAGGTGTGCCCATGTATCAGGACTCAAGCGGGGTTATGGTCTGGGTCTGACATTTCATTTAGGGTTAGATCCAACTGGCTTTTCCACTGGTGAAAACTTTCCTCCAGGGAAGCTGATCTCTCAAGTATGGAGATCAGATGTAATTCTGGGTGCACTCCAGGCCCCACCTGGAGGTTGGTAAGCAAAAGGCTCTGCTAGGGAACAAAAGCCCCGCATGAACAAAAGCCATTTGGGACAATGTCGGGGACTAAAGTAAGCAGGGAGAAATTGCCCAAGACAGAATGAAAAAAGTTGGCTGGATCCAACTGGACTACTGCTATTACTATTATGCAAATAAGAGTAAGCTTTGCTAATTTGGTTTGGAAGGAGGAGGAGGAGGAGGAGATTGTGAATACCATGTTTTTAACCATGGAGTACATACGACTCTGACTATCTTCTATACCTCATTTAAGAAAGACATTTTGAAGACCATATGGCTGTGGGGGAACTACTTAACCACTTGGCTAGATTTGGGAACTACTTAACACCAAGCAGGGGAAGGTTTTTATGTGGTACTTGATCCCTCTCCTGCCTGCAGGGCTGTTTTTCCATGTACCATTAAATTAAAGATAAAGGTAAAGGTTCCCTTGCTCGAAAGCCAGTCAAGTCCGACTCTAGGGTTGCGGTGCTTGTCTCTGTTTCAAAGCCGAAGAGCCAGTGCTGTCCGAAGACGTTTCCGTGGTCACGTGGCCGGCATGACTAAACACCAAGGCGCACGGAACGCTGTTACCATTAAATTATTCTGCTTTAATCTTTGCATTATTCTGCTTTAGCTGCATTATTACAATTATGCAAATTATGCATTGCATTATTCTGCTTTAATCTTTACTGTTATATTGTTTTATTTAAAGGACTGATTTTACCTACACTGGCTGTTTTGTTCCCATTGTTGACTTTTGTTTGCTTGTGGTGTTCTTCCAATTCCTCTATCCCAGCCTTCAACAGGGAACTAGTACAGGACAGTCATAATGCCAAATAATTACAATGGGGTATCTAGCAGCAGCCATCTTCTGGACTGGACCACTGGTTACCAACTAGGGTTGCCAACCTCCAGGTAGTGGCTGGAGATATCTTACTATGACAACTGATCTCCAGGCGTCAGAGATCAGTTCACCTGGAGGAAATGGCTGCTTTAGAAGGTAGACTTTATGGGTCTAATTATTCCACAATTATTCCACATCAGTCTCCAGTCCTGATATATTTATTTCCTTCATTATGTTTCCCCCTGGAATTAAATCCAAACAAACAGTGCCCATATGAACTAAGCTTGTTATTCCTGTTTGGTCCTTGCACCTGTTTGGTGTTGTGGTTAAGTGCACGGACTCTAATCTGGGAGAACCGGGTTTGATTCCCTAGTCCTCCACTTGCAGCTGCTGGGTGACCTTGGACAAGCCATAGTTCTGTCAGAGCTGTCCTTGAAAAAGGAGCAGTTTCTCTCAGAGCTCTCTCAGCCCCACCTAACTCACAGGGTGTCTGTTGTGGGGAGGGGAAGGGGAAGGAGTTTATAAGCCACTCTGAGACTCCCTTGGGTAGTGAAGGGCGGGGTATAAATCCAATCTCCTCTTCCTCCTCCTCCTCCTCTTCTTCTGTTAAATATCTTCATTATGTTGTATGCTAATTTGCTGCTTACCCTCAATCTACATGTATGGACTGGTAACAGTGTGCGTGTACACGAAAGCGTACGCCTTGAATAAAATTTTGTTGGGTCTTAAAGGTGCCATTGAACTCAGATTCTGTTGTGTTTCTTGAGACACTCTTCCATGTGTACATCCTTCCCCACCTTATCTACCAGTACTTGCGCAGACACCGCCCCCTTCTCTTGGACACTCAGCCCCTCTTCTTCCTCTTGAAATATATACGGTATATGACTCAAAGGATAACTGGCCGTCCCATGAGGTGCTGTCAGATCAGCCACCAAAGAGAAGCCAAGGATTCTGCCCTTACCTTGGGGTTGACAGGAGCTGCCCCGTGGTCAAGCAAAGCCACTGCGACTCTCTCTGGCTCCCCCTCCAGGTAATCTTCCACTGCTTGGAGGGCACAATCCATAGGTGTGTATCCGGCACAGTTGCTCACGTTAACTTCTGCCCCATGCTGCAGCAACAGCTCCACAAGGCGAAGGTGGCAGTTGCTGCAAGCATTGTGCAGCGGCGTGTGGTTCTTCCGCCCGGCAATCCGGACGTCGGCCCCAGCGTCCAACAACCGCTTCGCTACCTGGTAGTAGCGGCCAGCATCCTCAGGTCTGTCTGCGCTGGCGCAGGCGGCATTGAGGGCAGTCTCCCCTTCTCGGTTGCGGTGAGCAACGTTAGCCCCGTAGCAGAGGTAGAGCTTCACGTGGTCGTCTAGGCCGTGCTTCGCAGCCACATGCAACGGGGAAGCACGGTGGTCTCTTGTGTGCTGGTTCACCAGGGCCCCATACTCCAGGAGCAGCTGGGCACACCTAGAGGGCACACAGGGAACAGCATGGCACGCTTCAGAAGTTGGCACCCATCACATGCCTATTCTCAGGGGTCGTTTCGTAGAAAAAGAGCTAGGGGGACTCATTAGCATAACTCATTCGCATATGCCACACACCCTGACATCATCGGAAGTGTGTCATAAGGCCACACCCCCTGACATCACCGGAAGTGTGTCATAAGGCCACACACCCTGCCCCCAACGGTCCCGGCCGCCGCTGCCAGCCTTGCAGCTCCACTGCCGAGCCCCATGAGGGGCCCGGCGGTGGACCTGCAAGGCCAGCGGGAGTGCAAGGAAGCCCCGCGAAGGCCCTCCCTGGCCCCAGGCAGGCAGGGGTGGGGAGAGGCAGGGACGAAACAGCTTACTCTCCCTCTTCTCCTGCCTCCTCCTGGCTGACTGAGGGCCGGAAGCAGGGGGCGGGGCTTTGTCATGTGCCCCGCCCCCCACACCTCACCCGAGGGAACTGTGATCCCCCCCGAAATGACCTCTGCCTATTCTTACAACAAAGTTAGAGTCCAGTGCACACGAAAGCTCACACCTTGAATAAAACTTTGTTGGTCTTAAAGGTGCATTGGATTCTAACTATGTTCTGTTGCTTCAGACCAACATGGCTACCCACCTTGATCTATGCCTATTCTCAGGAGTCATTTACTGCAGGAGCACACAGGAGCGGAGCTCCGGCAGTAAAGAGCCCAGGGGGTGGGCGCATGCAACAAGCCCCGCCCCCTGCTCCCAGCAGCC
>NW_015160356.1:59656-67337 GCF_001447785.1 Gekko japonicus
ATAAGTTGTGCTAATGAGTTATGCTAATGAGCTCCTGCACCTCTTTTTCTATGGAATGACCCCTGCTCATTGCAAAGAGATTCCTGGTTGCCTATGGCAAGAGGGTTGTCAGGTTCTCTCTGGCTTTCAGCAGGGGATGGGAGTGTGGGGCTGCCAGATCCAGGTCAGGGAACTCCTGGAGATCTGAAGGTGGAGCCTGAGGAGGACGGGGACCTCAGTGGGGTACAATGCCATAGAGTCTGCCCCCTGCCCCCTCCAGTGCATCCGTTTTCTCCAGGGGGACTGATCTCTGTAGTCTGGAGATGAGTAGTAATTCCAGGGGATCCCCAGGTCCCACCTGGAGGCTGGCATCCCTAGATGGGAACCTCCAGGGGCGGATGAAGGCTCACTGGTGCCCTAAGCACTGACCCATCTTGGTGCCTCCCTCCTTTCCACACTGACCCCGTCCATTTTAGTGGTTGTTGACCTGTCTGGCCAGATGTACAATGCAGGTTGCAGCAATACAAAAATTTATTCATAGGATAACACAATATACTGTACAAACTAAGCCAAGCTCGGGCTACATACAGTTCTTTTCATCATTTCCCCAACTTCGTGGTGCCCCCTTTGGCCCTGGTGCCCTAAGCACCTGCTTAGTCTGTTTAAGGGTTAATCTGCCCCTGGCAAACTTATTAAGGGAGCCCTAGACCCAGCAGGTCATGCTAAGCCTTCTGCCATCTGAGTTATTATTATTTTTATGGGCAAAGGGCTATGTCATGATTCTGCAGAAGCTTAACCAACTAGGCTTGCCAAGTCCCCCTGGGGGGCGGGGAAACCCCCGCCCCAGAGGCCCGTTCCATGCCGCCGGTGGATCGGGTCCCGGGGGGAACCCCACCCCGACATGCACGTCACCTGGAAGTGATGTGACGATGCCGGGCACGCTGGGGGGCGGGGCCACAGTCATCCGAGGGAAAACTCTATGTTTTTCCCTTGGATGGTCGTGCCCCCGCCCCCAGTGGGCCCGGCGTCGGACTTCCGGGGGGACGTGTGCGCACGTGCTCCAGACGCCGAAAGGGAGTCCCTCGCTGGGGCTCGAAAATGACTTGGCAACGCTACAACTAACAGAATTCGGCGTTCTAAAAATGTGAGCTATTTATTGTTATTAACAGCAGCATTTCCTACCTACAGCTGCGATATAACAGGGATATCTACTGAAATCTCGGCCAATCAGGAAGGATGGCTGAGTGGGAGTTCCAAGGATTCAGAGGGAGCTCCCTGGCCCTTGCCCCGCGGGACTAGTTGGCTTGTCAGCTCTGGCGTGGGAGGTCCCTAGAGATTTGGGGGCAATGCCTTCCGGGGAAGGGGGGGAGCTCAGTACAGATGAGATGCCATCAAGACAGTCTGCCATTTCCTCCAGGGATCACAAATCTTCCAAATTGGACTTTCCTTTGTTCCTATGCGTTTTGAAGTTACTCCCCAAACAGCTCTTAGCCATAATATCAAAACCGGCGATGCTTGGGGATCCAACATAGTGGAATTGTTATTGCTCAGGCTCATTTTATTTATTTATTTATTTATTTTTAACCTCATGTCCACATCGTTTCCACGTCATTTATCCAGGAAGCAAAAACTGCGTTTAATTTAGCACTGGATGAAGAGTGGAGCCCTTGAGTGACTGAACGATGGAGCCCTTAGATTCACGAAGAGCAACAATATGCATTCAGTTACGATGCAGTACCACAACCTTTCCTCTTGAACTTCCCTTCAAGCCATACGAGGCCTTTTCCTCCTGTATCCCCCCCCCCAAAAAAAAAGACCCTTTCCAAACATACGGCAAAGTCTCCTGGGTGGTGCACAAGTGCAGCGGAGCCAAGCCTTCCTCTGAAAAAATGTTCGGATTGGCACCATATCCGAGGAGCAGGCGGGTGCACTCTGCCCGGTGGCTGGCACAGCTCTCATGGAGAGCGGCTCGCCCACCAACCATGGCATCCACCTGAGCCCCTTGGAGCAGCAGATGCTTCACACAGTCCCGGTAGCCTCTAGCAGCTGTAATACTCAGTGGAGAGGTATGCTTCTTCTGGGGGGTCAACACCCACAGCCCTGCAAAATCGAGGAAGAGGCAGGTAGGAGAGGAAACGAAGTTAGGAAGGGCAAGTCGTATTTATTCTGTGCGCCCCTTCTCCAGAAATGGCTCGACGTGGATTCGGACAAATAATTAAAACTGAAACACACCCAGCCGGGGACAAAACCATCTCTGTCCATCAAACGATCAAATATATAAGCAGAGAAAACAGCATAAAAGAACAGGAAAAAACAGGCATAAAACAAGCCGAATACAGCTCATAGAATTCATAAAAGATATTAAAATATCCAGTGTAATTAAGCAGAGTTTTTAGCCTTCAACCAAAATGTCAATGGAAGAGACATAATTCAGGGGTCCCCAACATGGTGCCCACTTTCTGGGGCCTGTCAAGTGTTTTTAGAAAGTGGGTTCCGGCCAGATGGGGCTTTTCCCCATCAAGGCTTCTGATTGGCCATTGAGGATCTGATTGGCCGTGCAGATTATTTCAAATGTTGCTTTGGCAGCAGCTGCCACCACAATGTGACCGAAGATGAGCTGCGGCAGCCATTTTGTGGCTGTCTCCATCTGCGGTGGCAGCCATTTTGAGGCTGTGCCCACCACACTATGTCAGAAGTCCAAAGGTGCCTGCAGTTTCAAAAAAGTTGGGAACCCCTGCATTTGACAAAGCTCTAGGGAGAGGGCATTCCAGTCCAAAGACAGGGTGCCACTACTGAGAAAACCTCATTTCTAGTCGCTTCTCACTTCATTTCTGTGGGAGAGCCAGGTCTTGAGACAAAGATCTTAACTGGCAAGCAGGGCGATGATGGAGGAAGCTGTCCTTCGGATACTACTTGGTCCCACCCACTTTCTAAAAACACTTGGCATGTGCCAGGAAAAGTGTTGACAGGCACCGCGGCATCCATGCGCACCATGTTGACGACCCCTGCTGTAAAACATTTACTATCTGTTGTGTATAAAATAGCTCCTTAATTTTGTAAGGCTCTATAATCACTCCCTGGTTGGCTTCTTTCCTCTTCTGTGTTAAAAAGACAGAAATACAAATTTAAATACCTCCCCAATGCTCAGTTTTTTCTTTACAGTCTGGAGTTTCTATGCGCAGAAACTTCCTCCTTCCATAAACTGATTTCTTGCCAAAAAGACCCCCATCAAAAAAGAACATAGGCCAAACTGCAAGTCACATAGTTCTAGAGCTGGAAGGGGCCTAGTAGGCTTTCAAGTCCCACCCTCTGTTCAGTGAGGGAAATGGAAAGCATCCCCATTGCATGGGTCTCTCAACCTCTGCTTAAGGACCTCTGGTAGCGTTGCCAGAACCCCCAGCGGAGGCAGGGATCCCCCGCTACCAGGCCTTGCCCCCCAGCTGCTGGTCAATTGGCTGGTGAGGGGACTAACTCAGAGAAAGAGACAGGCCCAGGCCTCATTGCCCACATTGCACAGGAAATGACATTATCACACCAGCAGCATCTGGTATTTGGGCAAAAACTCTATGGTAGAAGCCGGTTTTACCATAGAGTTTTTGCCCAAATACCGTAGTGTCACCTGGATGTTGCCAGTATGATGATGCCAATTCCTGTGCGACGCCAACTAACAACAAGGCCTGGGTCTTTGTCTCCAGGTAATTCCCCCCATCCTCCACCGGTTGCCAGAAGGGACCTAGCAACCCTAACCTCCAGTGAGGGGGGGGGTGTCCACCCCCAGGCAGCTGGTTCCATTGTTAAACCATTTCTTACCATTAGGAGGTTTCTCCTAACATTCCCCCAGATTCTGTCCTCCTCTAACTTCAGCTCACTAGACCTAGTTTTGCCCTGTGGTATGGAGAAGCTCAGAATGAGAGATGGCCGTCTTTCCTGGCACAGCCCTTCCATGTATTTAAAGAGAGCAATCACGTCTCCATTCAGTCTTGTGCTGGCTAAACGTACCCAACTTCCTTCAGCCTTTCCTGATAGGACCTGTTTTCCAGACCCCCCCATCCATCTTCTTTCTATGAAACTGCTCCAGTTCCTCTGCAACTTTCTTAAAGTGTGGCTCATCGTAACATCAGACACAACTGAAGTCTGACTAATCCAGAACTGAGCAAAACTATTCCTTCTTGTGACTTGGATACTGAGTGTTTACTAACGCCACCTAAAACTGCATTCCCATTTTTGGATCCGCCATCACGCTGCTGACCCGCGTTCCACTTGCAACCGGCCACGGTCCTAAAACCCTCTTCCGCAAGGGCCGCTGCCAAACCAGATCAGACGGAATTAAGCCAAGCGACCCAAGCCAAGTTCCTCCCGCTCTGAGCACTTTATCTTACCCATCTCTGCGGACCACACCAGCTCCTCGCTGATCGTCTCCACGATCACGTCAGCTGTTGTTTCGTCCTTAAAGATACTTTGGACTCTTGGCACATCTCCTGTGTAGAGGGCGTTGTGAACGGCAGGGTCTCGACAATACTGGATGCGGCGGGAGGGCCTGGGAAGGGAAAGGGGGCTCCGAGAAGCCAGCTGGTACCTCCGACTCGCGTACTGCCGAGACGCTGCTCTCCGCCGGTCTTCCCATTCCAGCATTTCCCGTTGCAAACGGAGAGAGCGCAGAGTGGAAGAGGTGAACACAAACGTGTCCTTTGACATGTTTCAAAGCAAGAAGGTAGCCCGGATTTCCACCCTCCCAGTAGCCTAAATGCACCCTCTCGACACCCTCACAAAGACACACATGTGCTGGTTCACGAGAACCCGGCCTAGCCTGGCCTATAAATAGAAAGGAATATTTTTAATCTAGCTGCAAAACTATACTGTGTCTCTGCAGTGTCACCTTCCTTCCTGGATTTCAGAGCATTCGACATGTCGGTGGGTCAGTGGGAGAGAGCCGAGCACAGCGAGGTTAAGTGACGGAACGAGGACAGCTGGGCACATTTCTTCAGCCAGATGGAGTGCTCCTGCCCCTAACCTCAAAAGCCCCGGCAACCTCGGAAGCCACAGGTGCTGTCAAGAGACCAAGGCCTACCAGTTCGGCTCTAATAAAAATCACAACACGCGTGGCCTTAAAAGGGCTGTTTTTCGCAACTTTATGCGGTCCTTTTTCGGAAAGGAAGCTTTCCTGGGGAATTTTGTTTAAGGGTTAATGGTGTATTGGGGTGTAGTGCTTAAAGTGCTGACCTTGAGAGACCCAGCGGGGTGCCGTGGTTAAGAGTGGCAGACTTTAATCAGGAGACCTGGATTTGATTCCCCACTCCTCCCCATGAAGCCTGCTGGGTGGCCTCTTCGCCCCACCTACAACACAAGGTGCCTGTCGTGGGGAGAGGGAGGGAATGTGGTTGTAAGCCACTTTGAGACTCTTTGTCATGATCTGGGCTGTGCCACCAGAGGCCTACTAGGCCCAGGGAGCCTGGATAGCAGTAGGTGAGGCTCGGCCTACAGCTGCCAGAAGCCCCTGAGAGGTTTTGGAGCCAAAATTGACCAATAGGAAAAGAGGAAGGATTGGAATAAAAGATCTGGAGCAGCAGGAAAAGCTGTTCTTCTTCCCAGGAGACAGAGCCAGAAGGGACTGAGGCTGCTGTGGGGGAGAGATCCTCAGCTTGAGGGAAGGGTTATTAGTCTAGTGCCACTTGGAATAGTGAGCTAGGGACAGTATATGCCCTAGCTACAGCTGCGTTAGGGCATTTGATTTCTTTTCACCCACTTACTGTTATATTTCTGCACCTTGTTTGTTTGACCTCTTATAAAATAAACTATTTTTATTGTTCACTCTGCCTAGTCCTCATGCCTATTATTCAGCCAAAAGGGAGGTCTGAAGGTCTTGGGAGGGTGCTCTGGGCCTTCTCAAGGGATCCTAAATTCAGAGTGGTGGCAGCGTCAAGTGACACCCCACCTGAGCCATGACACTCTTTAAGGTAGAAAAAAGCAGGGAATGAAAACCTACTCTTCTTCTTTCTTCTCGAGCCAGGCACATATATGCAGCCTAACCTACCTCGCAGGGTTGTTGTTGAGAGGATAAAATGGAAGGGCAAATGAGTTGTCAAGACGCTTTGGGTTCCTCGCTGAGGAGAAAAGAGGGCTATAAATATTGAAGTGTTTACTTAGAAAGGCCTGCTCTGCAGTTTCTCGTGCTTGATCCCAGACACGTGTGAACAGGTTTGACTCAGCAGCAGCTTCCAAATGCTGTTGAGCTGAGATACGGTTCCAATGAAGTCCCGTAGATGACCCCCCCCCCGTCCCTGCAATAAGACCTGTTCTGCTCAAGCAGTGAAGTTAAGGAGGGAAAGGTGACTGAGGGTGCGTTCAGACGCGCCTTGATCTTGTGTCATGGCTGTTCAGCAACGGATTTTATATGCACAATCACACAGTCAACATCTGCATCCCGTCCCCAGCCGTTGGTTTCCAGCTCAAAGCCCCCTTGAAACTGGAGTATTTTGTTACCAGGCCCCAAGTGGTGTTTTCTCAGTTCTCCCGTTTAAAGCCGCATTTTTCCCCTGTGTGATTGCTCCTCTGGTGTCAAGCAACTTCCAGTTTAAACCCCCTCCCTGCTCAAAAGCTGCCTGAGGCTTCCGCTTTTCGCCCATTTTTTTTAATGTGTTGACGGTACGCACATAGGCGGAGCTCTGCTACCGCATTTATAAAACTGACATTTAAATGGTCACTCGTTTTAGCATTTAGATGAATTCGAGATCTCATGGAGGTGTCAGGTTCAACAGCAAATAAATCTCCACACGTTTCCAGGGAAGCGTTATGCTTTATTAGACTACAGGTCTGTTACCATGTCCACAGGGTTATTGTTAGGAATGACAACAGGGCGGGAACATCCCTACATATAGCAGGATGAGGCAAATGGCTAAGCAAATGAAATCTGAGCGCGTGGGCGGGAATTCTCCTGGCGGGAGGTTACATAATAAGCGGGAGAGTCTAAGTGCCCCATGAGAGCTGAAATATTCACCCCAGCGGTGGAACGCAAGCCCTCCCCCTGTCACAAGGTCAGACAGATAACTCAGTCTGGCAGCACTAGTTCTTTCTTTTTTTTTTAATCCCCTGAGAACAGGGTAGCTTTATTATTATTTTCTTGTTACACCTAAGGACTACAGAAAAGAAAAAGGGAAAGGGAAAAGTTAACCCAGGATAAAGGACAGTAAATAAAAACCCACACTATAACTAAAAACCCAAGAGGGAGGGTCCTCAACAATTAGTATCCTGTTAGTATTCAAGACAAATAACTTTTCGTTTAAGTCAATGTAATCGGAAGTTAGTAAGTCCGTGTTAGTATTCTCTCCATCGTCTTCTGTGTGTGCTCAGAGTTCTTTCATCTTCGTCTTTGTTTGCAAATCTCAAGTTTATAAAGAGTTACTTTGGTCCTCTAAGCCGCAGGTCGTATGTTTGTTTGGCCTCGCCACCTGTTGCTCCCTGGTCTCCGTCCCTGTCTTCTATGGTATCTGCTCCACCCTCTCCTTCTTGCTGTTCTTCTTCTTTCGCTCCAAAGAACCGCTTCAGCCATTCTTCTGCTTTAAAAACCGAGTCAATTTTTTCCCTTTTATCTCTGTATTTGAACACGACACCGTCTGGGAAATTCCAGGAATATGGAATCTGGTTGATCTGCAAGGTTGAAATCAATTCTTTATACACTTTTCTTTTTTCACGAACTTCGAACGGA
>NW_015160356.1:67523-92869 GCF_001447785.1 Gekko japonicus
CTTGAGCAGTTCCGATAGCATAGAGAACAGATCTCCTGTTCTGCCTAGTTTTCTGCCTAGTTTCCCCCACGCGCCGGCCATTTTCCACTTTGTTTACACTAGAAGACCTCTTTCACTCTTCTCCGAAAAAGCGCTCAACTTTTTCTGCAAACGCAGCTAAGTCTCTTGCACACTATAACGATCTTCTTCTCTCCTCCCCCCCTCTGTTTTTTTAACACAATTCAGTTTGTTTATGCCTGGGGATCTTCCCCGGCGCCGCTTCCAGATGGGTGGTGGGGGGGAGAACTCACTTTTCAAACTTTTTCGCTTGACTCTTTCTTCGATTCATTGACGGTCTGCATCCAGACTCCTTGTAGCTTCGTTAAATCGCTGACCCTCACTGCTTGTCCCGGCCGGCATCAGCTGAGCTCGGTAAAAACCGAACCTCTCAGGGGGCGGACCGATTGGAGCAAAAAGGAGCACCTCAATTCTCCGGCATTACGCCATCGAAGAGGTCGCCCCTCCAGCGCCCCTGGCTTGGAGCCTTTCACTAAGGCTCACCTGGGGGTGTCACTTGAGGTGGCACCCCTCCAACCCCACTGGAGCGCGGAATGCCGCCATCGCTGGAGCGTCCGCCATCGCTGAGCCACAGACCGGAAGTCTGGCAGCACTAGTTCTCACGGTCTCCCTATCGCTGTTTACGGCAAGCAGGCAGAGCAGCGAGCAAGCTATGAGGCATGCGCCGTAGCGCCAGGGTCAGAGAAGGGAGCAAGCAAAACATGGCTGCTAGCTGACAGGAGGCCATTTTCGGGTCAAAAGTTTAAAGGGAAGTCTTTTGTTGGAGGGGTTGGATTGATTCGCCCTGGTGGTTCTGTGCATGCACCATGATAGTTTCCCCCCATTCTATGGATGAGCGCTTATGTGCATGCGCAAACTGAGAGGGGGGGGGGAAATGCCGACACATACTCCCGCGCGTCAGTAGTGTAGACACCGGGGAGCGATGTGACTGTGTGGTGAGGGGGGATAAGGGAGGTAAGTGTGATCACAATTATGCAGATCAAAAATAATTGCGTCAGAACCAGACCAGTTTAAACCGCTCTCAGCATGCCATCTGAACGCACCCTGAGTGTTCCGCTAGACTGCAGGCAGGGCATAATAATTTTCAGTGCTCCTTTAGGTAAGCAGAAAACTAGAAGAACAGAGTGAGCAATAGGGCTGATCCTTGTCTGGTTATGCTAGCTTTCTTCATGCACAGGGGTAATACTCAAAAACTGTATTTCCCCTACCTGAAATGGTTGTGCGTCTTGTCCGCCATCGCAAGATTTGGCCACTTCATTCTTCCCCATGTGTCAACCAGCTGCCGTATCACTGGGAAAGGGCTCTTCTGCATCTTCCTGAATCACATTGCCCAACTGGTACAGCCTCCACTGTGTTCCTGATTCTTTAGGACTTAGGGTGCCGGATTCTTCCTACACGCACCCATGCCATAAAGGTAAATGTAAAGGTTCCCTCGCTCGAAAGCCAGTCGAATCCGACTCTAGGGTTGCGGTGCTCATCTCCGTTTCAAAGCCGAATCCGACTCTAGGGTTGCGGTGCTCATCTCCGTTTCAAAGCCGAAGAGCCAGCGCTGTCCGAAGACGTTTCCGTGGTCATGTGGCCGGCATGACTAAACACCAAGGCACATAAAACACGACCACATATCCTTGCTTCCACATTACAGCACGAAGCCTCATAGTCCCATCCAAGCACATGCAAGACCAGGCATCCCCGACCTTTTTGAGCCTGCAGGCACATCGGGAATTCTGACACAGTGGGTAGGTTTGCCAGTCCTCAGGTCCCAGTGGGGGTTCCCCTACTTTTTGGGGTTTCTGTCGGCCACTGGCCAGCTGGCCGGCGGGGGAAAACCTGCCCTGAAACAGCCACATCTGGGCGTGACGTCCCCAATGAGATGACGTCACCTGGTAGTGACATCATCGCATTGGGGGATGTTGCACAGGACGCTCTGGTTTGAGGGCAAAACTCTATGGTAAATTTGGCCTGAAACCATCGAGTTTTGCCCTTAAGCCAGTGTTGCCAATGTGATGACATCACTTCTGGGTGATGTCATCGTGTCGGTGACATCCCAGAACACCCCCCCCCAAATCCCCCCGCTGGTGTGGCGAGGGGACCTGGCAACCCTAGTGGTGGGTGCAGCAACAAAATGGCTGCCGCAGGAGATGGTGCCGGCCACAAAATGATTCCCTCGGCTTAACTTCGGTCACACAGTGCCGATTCTTGTGCTGTGCCGGCAACTGCTGCCAGAGCAACATTTAAAAAAATCTACACAGGCAATCAAATCTCTAGGCAGTTTGGTGTCGTGGTTAAGTGCGCGGACTCTAATCTGGGAGAACTGGGTTTGATTCCCCACTCCTAGCTGCTGGATGACCTTGGGCAAGCCATAGTTCTCTCAGAGCTGTCCTTGAAAAAGAGCAGTTTCTGTCAGAGCTCTCTCAGCCCCACTTACCTCACAGGGTGTCTGTTGTGGGGAGGGGAAGGGAAAGGAGTTTGTAAGCCGCTTTGAGACTCTGAGTGAAGGGCGGGGTATAAATCTTATCTTCTAATAATCAGAAGCCTTGCTGGGAAAAAAACCCACCTGGCCCTGTGTCAGCAAGCTGCCAAAACTTCATTATTGTCTATGTTTCTCTATGCGTCTTTCCCCCCCCCCCTCCGTAGATGCGCTCAGCTTGTCATGCGCACATCTCCCCAGTAGCTCTGCATTCCTTTCAGTATACGCCAGCCATGCTTTGATGTAACGTTATCTAGCCAAGGCCACAGGTAGAAGAGCAAGAGAGCTTTGCTTTGTCTTTAATTAGTAGAGACTGTGAGAATTGTATGCTTATTTATAATAAGGTAACCGTTGCTTTCCCAAGGTTTAGGCGCGCAAGAAACCCTTTGGTCGCGTGCGGGAACCATGTTTATTGGCTGTAATGATTATGAACTTGCTTTAACCTTTCCAGCTCTCTGAGCTATCATTATTCTTAACAGTGGCTCTGTTCAAGGGCTTCATGGCTTCAATAAAGTAAAATCTTCTTGCAAGTGTGTACTACGTTGTTTGCTGTGGGGACCTGACACCCTGCTCGTTTCCTAAAAACACTTGGCGGGCTCCAGAAAAGGTGTTGGCGGGTGCTGTGGTGCGCTGGGGACCCCTGTGCAAGACCTTACCCTGCAGGGCACAACACGCCTAGCACAAATTCCGTGTTTATTCTCCTGGGACGATCCAAGACGAAGGACACCCTGGTGACCGATTCCACTGCCAACAGTATGTCTTAATCACACTCTGGTCCATGCAGACATCACGTGGGACAGGCTTTGGACGCCGCTTCCTTCCCAAGACTGCTGGCACATGTGTCCTTTACTCAGACACTGCTCCCCGCCCCCCCACTCCCCAAACACAGGAGGCCACATGTCCACTGAACAATTCCCTGACCAGGAAAACGACATTTGAATGGGCACATGGCCTCTTTGTGTCAACATTTGTGGCCGGATGAAAAAGAAGAGGAGACTGGATTTATACCCCCTGCCCTTCACTCAGAGTCTCAGAGGGGCTTACAAACTCCTTTCCCTTCCCTTCCCCACAACAGACACCCAGGGAGGCAGGTGGGGCTGAGAGAGCTCTGAGAGAACTGCTCTCTTCAAGGACAGCTCCGACAGAACTATGGCTTGCCCAAGGTCATCCAGCCAGGTACAAGTGGAGGAGTGGGGAATCAAACCCGGCCCTCCCAGATGAGAGTCCGCGCACTTAACCACGACACCAAACTGGCTCTCAGATTATTTTTTCCACTTTGGGAAAAGGAGGAAACTGCTGTGCTGCTGCTAATTCCATATTTCTTTATTTCCTGCATACAATTTTTCCTCCAAATAACAAATGAAATGATGATGATGTGTCCAATTTAAACAGTGCAACTGGCAAGCCTAAATAGCCTATCCACATGGGAGGTTCAGCTACACCCAGGAAGCTCTGTAGGAGAGAGGCAGTTCCGTTCTTCTCCGAGCGAGGGAAAACTTCAAACAGGCAATGGGAGTGCATACAAGAAGCTGAATTTGACTTAGAAGCGCAGCCCAGGTCCCTAGTGGCGTGGAGCGCCACACGAGCAGAGAAGCGGCACCGAATTTTGAACGGCCACTACCACATCCGGAGTCTGAAACTGACCAAAGCGCCAGGCAAGAAACAAAATCAGAGATCAGGTTCTGTAAATATATATATTTTTAAATCAAAGTAACACAAGTTTGTATATAGGCAGAGCCGCCCATAGCGGTCATTTTATTTCTTCTTTGAAAATAATGCTGGCCCATAAATAAATTAGCCAAAATAATCGACAGAAAAGGAAGACCATGATTCAATGGGGGGGGGGGGAGGAGACAGTTCCGCCCCTTCGTGTCAGAAGGCAACACCCACCGCTCAGGCTCCACTGGACTGTTTTGGATTGCTAGCTATTGGGGGGGGGACGTACGTGCAGATCTGTCCTTGCAGAGGAGGGAGAGCTTGTACCTGAATAAAACTTGGGTCTTAAAGGTGCCATTGGACTGTTTTGGACCAGGGGGCCGGTGGGAGCTCTGCAGCTTACCTGGCTGCTTCTTGCTCTGACTGAGGGCTGCTGGGAGCAGGGGGTGGGGCTTGTTGCATGTGCCCGTCCCCTGGGCTCTTTACTGCCGGAGCTCCACTGCCCTGTCCACTGGGCTGCCCCAGGAAGAATTGTATTTATGATATTACGAGACACTTTCAGTGTTCCCTCTAAGCTGAGTTACTGTGAGCTAGTTCACAGTTCTTTAGCCTCTGGCTCACACATTTTTGCCTTGGTTCAGGAAGGATGGCTCCAGAGCAAACTAACTGATGCAGCAGCCAAATCGCTCGCTCACAACTTTCATGCCAGTCGCTCACCAAGTAGAATTTTTGCTCACAGGACTCCACATCTTAGAGGGAGCATTGCTTATAATGTGAATAGATTTGTACTTTATTACGGTTTGCTGCCTTCGAGAGGAAATTTATAAATTAAATTTAAAAATAAGTGAGATATGCCTGGGCAGTGCCAAGGGCAGCCTCAAATAAACATGCTGGGCTCAGCAAACTCCGCTGGGGTTTTCTTCTGACTCTGAGCATCACCAAGTCCTGGCAATACACCACCTGGGCCACTCTTTCTTCAGAGCAACTGTGGTCAGGCAAGCAGAGTTTTGGCCAGGGCTTCCTGTACCCAAACTCCGGCTCATCATGGACACCTTGGGTATGCAAGGCTGTAAAAAGGTAAAGGTAAAGGTTCCCTTGCTCGAAAGCCAGTCAAATCCGACTCGAGGGTTGCGGTGCTCATCTCCGTTTCAAAGCCGAAGAGACAGCGCTGTCCGAAGACGTTTCCATGGTCATGTGGCCGGCATGACTAAACACCAAGGCGCAGGGATGCCGTTACCTTCCCACCGAAGTGGTACCTATTTATCTACTTGCAATTTCTTGCTTTCAAACTGCTAGGTTGGCAGGAGCTGGAACTAGAGACGGGAGCTCACTCCGTCATGCGGCACACTCGGGCCTCGAACTGCTGAACTACCGACCTTCCACAGCCTGCAGTTCAGCGTCTTAACCACTTGAGCCACTGCAGCTCCATGCAAGGCTGCAGACCACTCCAATTTCCAGAGTCAGACTTATGCAAGGTCACGCACATATACTAATTCTTAGAGCCAGCGTGGTGTAATTACTAGGGTGTGAGAGTAGGGGCATTTCCTCTTCTTTTTGTCACGTGTGTGCCCCTATTGCTTTAGGTTTTCCCCCCTTTTCTGCATGTGTTTTGCTCCCTCTAGTGGTCGCTTCAATATTTCGTTATTGTATCTCTGGAGTGTTTCCCCGCACATTTAAAGTGGTGGGAAGTACACCTGAGATACAGCGATGTCATATCGAAGTGGACACTAGAGGGAGCAAAACACATGCAGAAAAGGGGGGGAAACCTAAAGCAATAGGGGCACACAAGTGACAAAAAGAAGAGAAAATGCCCCTACTCTCACACCCTAGTAATTACACCATGTTGGCTCTAAGAATTAGTATGTGCACGTGACCTTGCATAAGTCTTGATTCTGGAAGTTGGAGTGGTCTACAGCCTTGCATGCCCAAGGTGTCCATGATGAGCCAGAGTTTTACAGGATGCCCTGCCCAAAACCCTGCCTGCTTGACCACAGTTGCTCTGAAGAAAGAGCATGGGGTTGGATCCAGCCCGCTTTTTTTGCACCTTCTCCCCCCTGCCCAATTCTCCTCCCTATTACAGCCACCTCCCCATACAGCTTTTGCCCTAGGGTTGCCAGGTCTTGCCTGGCTGCCGGTGGTGGGGTCTCTCTTCTCATTCTGGAGCTTTTGGCGCGTGCGCAAAGTGCACACGCTATGATGACATCACCTAGAAGTGACATCATCGTGCAGGGGACACTCTAGCATCTGAGGGAAAACTCTATGGTACCCACAGAGTTTTTCCTCAAATGCTAGAGCATCCCCCCTCCCGCACGCGCAATGTGCCCTGAACAATGACGTCACCTATGGCTGACGTCATTGCGCCGGGCACGTCGGTGTGGATGGGACTCTTTGGGGGCAGGGTTCCCCCAGCCAGCCGGTTCGGTGGCAGCGGATCGGGGCCCCAGAAAGCGGGCAAACCGCTGCCCCTTTTGGGGGAATGGCAGCCCTATTTTGTCTGAGTAGGCCCTATGACCCCCAGCTTAGCCTTGACGATGCTCAAGAGGTCTCTTTCTCCTTTGCCAAGCAGAAAAGCTGGTTGGATCTAACCTGTTGGCAGCAACGAACAACACAAGCGGCTCGGGGGCCCTGCTGGGGAAGAAGGCTGGGTATCAACGAGGACATGGCACTTCCCTAGCCTACGTCTACTAGGCTTACTCATGGCCTAATGCTGTATTTACCTGAAGCAGCCTTTGTGGAGGACACGCTCAGCACTGACTTGCCCATTCCACCAGCCTCCAGTAATGGCGCTCCTTTGCTTGGGGCCAGGGGACCCTGGCTGCACTTTGCACCCATCTCGCAGCTCTGCCCCCTTCCACAGTCTGCTGCGGCCACGGTGTGTGGAGCATCCGTAAGAGAATCCTGCTGGAATCCTGACTCCGCCTGCAGACACAAGATCCCACGGCAGCTGAAAAACTCAGCATTTTGAACATCTTCAGAAGAAGGATGCTCTGCAGACCACTCAGTACCACGGCCGGGAGAAGATACCTCCAATTCACCTATCCCAGTTCTGTCCGCACTGACGTCTTGGCTGGGGATCTAACCTGACAAGTGATAGCTCAACCTGCCCAAGAACCTCAGCTTCCTTTTCCTCAGACCGCAAGAAAACCTCGGATCCAGATAGCTGTGGGGTTGCATGGAGGGGGGGGCAGCTTTTCAGAGGGCAGCCCCCGTGAGCCCTCCCCATCCAAAGCTCACCATCAGCAGCACTAGGGCAGCATCTCACATGCTAAATTAACTCCCCTCTGTCCCTCCCTTCCCCCCCCACCCATGGCTTCTTGGGATCCAAAAGCTGATGGTTCTAGTAATTACAGCAGTGAACATAAGCCCGAAAGGGTGAACACACATGAAGCCCTCTGGGGTCTCAGAATGGTGGCCTTTCACAGCACCTACTGCCTGGTCCTTTGCAGCTGGAGATGCCGTGGATGGAACCTGGGGCCTTCTGCACTAAAAGCCACCTGGGATTCAGGTGCGTGCACCACCACCCGCCTTGCTGCGAACAGGTGCGTGCGCCTGAATCCCAAGTGGCAAATCGCTGCTGGGAAATCAGCCCTGCATGCAGCAGCCCCGACCATGTTCTCAAAAAGATTGTTTAAAACAGGGGTGTCGAACTCATTTGTTATGAGGGCCGGATCTGACATAAATGAGACCTTGTTGGGCCGGGCCATGTGTGTCCTAAAATGTAATGCCAGGTAGCGGAGATATAAACTTTATAAAGGACACAAACACAAAGGGGTTTTTTTTAACTTAAAATAAAAACACGCTTAAAACATCAGCACTCTTGCAATATTTAACAGTGTCTGATAACTGACACCTCTTGCTCTGAATTATTGCATCAAAATGTCTGTGCTGTTGCAATCTTGAGTCTGCTGTTCGGGCGTGTATCTGTAAGCTGCAAACCTATGATGACGCAGCAGCAGCAGAACTGGAAGAAGCAGCAGGAGACAGCTAGCTCCACTGCGGGCCTGATAGAAGCCCTCCAGGGGGGCCTCATCCGGCCTCCGGGCTGCACGTTTGACACCCCAGGCTTAAAAGGTCTTTTTTTGAATGGAGCATGTGGCCATTGACAGCCCCTCTCCCTTCCTCCTGAAAGGGCCCTCCAGTTAATCAGCTGGCCACGTGCTCCCCACAGATTAGCTGAAGCCAGTTAAATCTTGCAGGAGGGGAGGGAGAGGGGTGGTGGTCCTTGGAGGTGGGGCTTGTGGGCGGGGCTTCCCCCTGCCGGCCAGCTGACTGCTTGCAACCCTAGTTCTGGCCCCACTGGTGAACCTCCTCGTGGCACCTGGGTTTTAGCCGCGGTGTGACACAGACTGTTGGACTGGATGGGCCTTTGGCCTGACCCAACACGGTTTCTCTTACATTCTAATGAACTCGCTCAGCTCTTCCCCTGGATGCAAACTTCAAGGCTTTTGCCCCATGCAAGTTCCAGGATTTCCAATACGGCCTTTTGGGTAGACAAGCGGGGCCTCTCCCGCACCCCCAACTTTTCCAGTGGAAAAGCTAGTAGGACCCAACCCTCTCTCTGATTTTGATTATTTATGTGAAAGAGTAGAGATGGAAGATTTGGAACAGTCGTTCACCTTGTGGTTAAAATGGTCTTGAGCTCAAAAATAGTGATGGTGGTGGGGACACACATTCCCATCTGTCTGGTTGTACGAGAAGAGTGGGACAGAAATTCAGAGAGTGATTAAAATGTGGGATTCGCTGCCGGAGGACGTAGTGATGGCCACAGGAATAAACAGCTTTAAAACGGGTTTAGATAGATGCATTTATTTATTTATTTATCTATTTATTTGCTTTCAATTTGTATCCTGCCTTACCGGTATGAACTGGCTCAAGGCAGCTTACACAGTTAAAATACAATAAAACCAATAAATACACTAAAATTACAGTTACATGGAGGTTTGGTCTATCAACGGCTGCTAGTCTTGGTGACTGAAGGGAACCTCCACATTCAGAGGCACTAAGCCTCTGAATTACAGAGCCAGAAGGCAACATCAGGGGAAGGCCTCAGCCTCCATGCCCTGTTGTTGGCCCTCCAGGGGAACTGGTTGGCCCCTATGTGAGACAGGATGCTGGACTACATGGACCCCTGGTCTGATCCAGCAGGGTACTTCCTATGTTCTTATGAAGGCCTTGGCCTCTATGCCCTGTTGTTGGGCCTCCAGAGGAACTGGTTTGCTGCTTGTGAGACAAGATGCTGGATTAGACGGACTATTGGTCTGATCCAGCAGGGCTCTTATGTTCTTGTCAGAGCCCTGCCTGAGACTCTGGAGAGCGGCTGCCAGTCTGAGCAGACAAAAGTGACCTTGACAAAATTGATGATCTGACTCAGTGTAAGGCAACTTTGTGTTCATATGTGTGTCTGTGTGACCCACACCTTCAGGGTGGAGTGAGCAATAGAAAATGACTCTTCTCCACTGGCTGCCAGAAGGCATTGCAAGTAGGGAGAAGACATTGCAAAGAGTACGTCCAAATTCTAAAATACACATAGGATGCACCGCACTCCATATAGAAGAAGACGAAGAAGAAGAGGAGGAGGAGATTGGATTTATACCCTGCCCTTCACTCAGAGTGGCTTACAATCTCCTTCCCCTTCCCCTCCCCACAACAGACACCCTGTGAGGTAGGTGGGGCTGAGACAGCTATTTCCAGAACTGCTCTTTCAAGAACAGCTCTGACAGAACTATGGCTTGCTCAAGGTCATCCAGCAGCTGTAAGTGGAGGAGTGGGGAATCAAACCCGGTTCTCCCAGATTAGAGTCCGCGCACGTAACCACTACACCAAACTGGCTCTGTTCAGCCTATACTGTTCAGCCTATGCTGGAGCATAAAAGCTGCGTGAAGAATGCTTCTTACCTGTGGCGGAAGCACCTCCACTCCTCCCCTGATTTCTTGGCACACCTGAGTCGGCTTCCCGCTCCCGAGTCCTGGTGGATAGATCTTCACCAAGTTATTGGGTGTCACGTTGAGGTAGTGGTTGCGATGAGATGGGGAGAACACGCCCACCTGTCGAATCAAGGCAGGCATTTGCCAAAAATTTTATATCCCCCCCAAACCTCCCCCCAACCAAAGAGGGCTCAACACAATTTTGCAAGATGACCCAAGGTGCTGGTTCTCACCTTTAAACCCCTATATGGCCAGGGGCCTGCATACCTGAGGGACCGCCTTTCCCCATATGTACCCCAGAGAGCGCTGCAGTCAGGGACCCAGAAT
This sequence comes from Gekko japonicus, assembly GCF_001447785.1. Taxonomy (NCBI): domain Eukaryota; kingdom Metazoa; phylum Chordata; class Lepidosauria; order Squamata; family Gekkonidae; genus Gekko; species Gekko japonicus. Next base: position 77,955 of record NW_015160356.1, read on the forward strand.
CGGCTGGCTCTCCCGAGCATCAAGGATGCCAGACTAGTGACAACTAGGGCCAGGGCTTTCTCGGTGGTGGCTCCACTCTGGTGCAATGAGCTCCCAGAAGAGACCAGGGCCCTGCAGGACCTCTCACAGTTCCACAGGGCCTGTAAAACGGAGCTCTTCCGCCAGGCCTTTGGAGCCGCCACCACTACTGACATCTGATAGCCTACGATGAAAGATCCCCTGGATCCTCCAACTACTGCCTGAACTGACCACCCAAGATAACTGAAGATTAAGGAACTGACTGAATGATGAGGAAACTAGGCTCTAGCAGTGTTTCCTCTAAGCTGAGTTGGTGTGAGTTATCTCCAGGGGTCATTTCATAGATAAAGAGGTGCAGGAGCTCATTAGCATAACTCATAAGCATAACTTATTTGCATATGCCACCACCCCCCGACATCACCGGAAGTGTGTCAGAAGGCAACACCCACCACTCAGGCTCCACTGGACTGTTTTGGATTGCTAGCTATTGGGGGGGGGGGGAACATGCAGATCTGTCCTCGCAGAGGAGGGAGAGCTTGTACCCGAAGGCGGGCCGGGGGTGGGGGGGCTCTGCATCTTACCTGGCTGCATGTTCCTTACCTGGCTCCTTACTGCTGGAGCTCCGCTCCTGTGCGCTCCCACAGGAAATGACCCCTGGTGTAACTCTACTTAGAATCAGTGTTCCCTCTAAGCTGAGTTAGTGTGAGCTAGCTCACAGTTCTTCAAGCTCCGGCTCACACATTTTTTGTCTTAGCTCAGGGAGGAGGGCTCCAGAGCGAACTAATTTATGCAGGAGCCAAGTCGCTGGCTCACAACTTTAATGCCCAGTAGCTCACAAAGGAGAATTTTTGCTCACAAGACTCCACAGCTTAGAGGGAGCATTGGGCACCAGCACTTTATTATATTATTATATTTATGGGTTTTAAGAATTTTTGTAACTGTTTTTATGTAAGCTGCGTTGAGCCAGCCTCGGCTGGGGTAGAAATCTAATAAATAAATACATAAATAAATAAATACTCAGTTTCTGGATCTTCTACAAAGGAAGGGCTGGTATACTCCCTCCTTCGTAAAGGACCATTTGCCCCCTTGGGAAATTCATCAAAGCCTGTCCACGCCGGGATTTACTTTTCAGTACCTGCTTTAGCAGAAGGACTGAGCCAGCTTTAAATTCACTCTCTCTTTGCTCCAGCAACAGGCGATGGATCGTGCCTTGCATCTCCCCTGCACCCGCAAGAGAAAGACAGTGAGACGCGGGAACAAGGACTCTTGGTCGCCAGGAAGCCAAAACAGAAATATACCGGCTGTTACCCACCAAAACCCCAACCCTGTCCGGACACAGAAAGCGAAGGCAGGAAAAATCCTGAGCGCTCTGAAAAGTCATAAAATGGAGGTAGAAGAGTGATACTGTAAACTGCTTTCTGGATCCCCATGTGGGGAGAAAAGCAAGGTATAAATATCTAAATATGTGTGTGTGTACATGTGCAGCGAAACCTGAGAAAGGGCTGAAACATGTGCTCCCTCACCACCTGCATTCCGAAATGAGGACCACAAGTTGCTCTGGATGTCTGAATTAACTTCAAGTACACAGCAGCAAGGTGGGTGCGGTGTGGTGTGCCAGGAGAAGCACCCTTAGGGGAAACAGGCAAAAAGAAGCCACTCTACACAACTCAGTTAACTCACAGGATGAAAAAAGTACTAAGAAGTACCACCCTTTATAGTTATCCTGGATAGGATACATCACCTATTTAAAAAATTCTTGGGAGAGTGATATCCTTCGAAGTGACGATTGTCAGAACAAAAAAAAAAATACATTAACGTGCCCTAAACATACATTCAAAAAGACTCCACTGCAAACAAGACAGGCATCCGGTACATTGTCCTCTTTCTAAGGACATCTTCATCAGAAGAAGGCAGGATGGAAAACCATCAAATGGATTTTCAAGCATGAATGTTTAGACCAGGGCCCCCCAGCCTTTTTGAGCCTGTGGGCACATCTGGAATTCTGACATGGCATGGTGGGCGCAGCGACAAAATGGCTGCCAGAAAATGGCTGCTGCAGGAGGCGGAGTCAGCCACAAAATGATTGCCACAGCTTGAATTCGGTAACACAGGGTTACAGTGCCTAGTACTGTGGTGGCAGCTGCTGCCAAAGCAACCTATTAAAAAAAATCTGCGCAGCCAATCAAATCTCCAATAGTCCATAAGAAGACTCGGTTTAGAATTTGGTCATATGGAAGAGAGCCTGGACTTCTTACTAGAGGTGTGCGCTCAGTATATACCAAGCCGAATAAATACCCCCCAAAATAACTTATCTTTCTCTTCTCTCCCCGAGCAGCTCAGGGAGGGAGGGAGGGAGGAAGGAGAAGAAGAGGAGATTGGGTTTATACCCCGCCCTTCACTACCCGGAGTCTCAGAGCAGCTTACAATCTCCTTTCCCTTCCCCTGCCCACAACAGGGCTGAGAGAACTCTGACACAAACTGATCTTTTTCAAGGACAGCTGTGCCAGAGCTTGTGACTGACCCAAGGTCACATCAGCAGGTGCAAGTGGAGGAGTGGGGAATCAAACCCGGTTCTCCCAGATTAGAGTCCGTGCACATAACCACTACACCAAACTGGCTCTCACACCAAACTGGAGGAAAGGCATTCCTCCCATGTAAACCAATCAGTGTGGCAGTCCATCCATCAGCTGATCGGTTTCCATGGGAGGAAGCCATTTCAGCCCTCCCTTTCGCTCCTCCTGCTCTGGAGTGGGGGAGCAAAACAGAGCTCTGAAATGGGTGCCAGGCAGGCATTTAAACTCAATAGCTGACTGGCGACTCCACCTGTTTAAATGGCTGGTAGTTGAGTTTTGGTATAGCTGAATTAACCCAAATAAAAGCAGAATAAAATTGGCTTTTTTCAGGCTCAGCTGTATCAGTGGCTGAATACAGAACAGATCTGTATTCGGCTTACATTCAGTTCGGATTATGCCGAATGCACACCACTAGCGGCAGGCAATGTCTCTTCACTCCTAAGGACTGAACTGCTTCCGCCCTTACCAGTTGGGTCTCTGAATATGGCGCCTGCGTCAACCTTGGTCCGTGTCAGCGACTTAATCATCACCGCCATGTTGGGGACCTTGTTCTTTGGGAGCTGCTTGAGAGCTGCCTGTGTGGAATGATCAAGAGACACACTGTGGGACAACAGCAAGGAAAGGAACTCTGAAGTAGGATTTGTTTTCGTTGGTGTGGGTTTTTTAAAAAAGATTTGAGAAAGGATGTTTGGATACTTCCCCACTGCAAGCCTGTATAGTGGGAACATCGATAGCCCCTGCCCTACAAACGCACTCATCAGTAAGCCAGCAGCATATGCCTTTTTTAAAAATTCTGACAAACGTCCCGTCCCAGTCCCACCCCGGTACCCACCCGCCTGCAGAAGAGGAAGCAGCGGGAAGTCTCTCGGATACAATTCCTCCTGGACTTATGCAGTACTGGATACACTTTGTGGAACAACATCTGTCGAACTACCCTCACAGCCTGCTTCCTTTAGGCTTGAGATCGATTCCAAGAAAGAGGGCAGAAAGGAGACTGCTAGGCAACCACCCGCACATCACGTCTCACGTAGTGGGAAGCGATGGGGGGGGGGGAGGAAATCGGGCGGCTGCCCAGCAACCAGCCCATGATTCCTTCAAATCTCCCTCGTCCTGGATTAGGTCTCTTGCCAACACAGAATTCAGCAAACAGATGCGGGCAGTATTGCTTGTAACATGGGCCACTTGATGGACCTGACATGGCCCAACATAGTAGTAGTAGTAGTAGTAGTAGTAGTAGTAGTAGTAGTAGTAGTAGTAGTAGTAGTAGTAGTAGAAAACCCTGCCCTTCACTATCCAAGGGTGTCTCAGAGCGGCTTACAAACTCCTTTCCCTTCCCCTCCCCACCACAGACACCCTGTGAGATAGGTGGGGCTGAGAGAGCTCTTGACAAAAACTGCTCTTTTTCCAAGAACAGCTCTTATCAGAACTGTGGCTTGCCCAAGGTCATCCAGCCAGGTGCAAGCGGAGGCGTGGGGAATCAAACTCGGTTCTCCCAGATTAGAGTCCGCGCATTTAACCACTACACCAAACTGGCTCATAAGAACATAAGAGAAGCCATGTTGGATCAGGCCAATGGCCCGACCAGTCCAGCACTCTCTGTCACACAGTGGCCAAAACCCAGGTGCCATCAGGAGGTCCACCAGCGGGGCCAGAACTCCAGAAGCCCTCCCCCTGTTGCCCCTCAAGCACCAAGAATGCAGAGCATCACTGCCCTAGACATAAGAACATAAGAGAAGCCATGCTGGATCAGGCCAAAGGCCCATCCAGTCCAACATTCTGTGTTGCACAGTGGCCAAAACCCAGGGGCCATGAGGAGATCCACCAGCGGAGCCAGAACTGCAGAAGCCCTGCCACTGTGCCCCCCCCCCCACGCACCATGAAGACAGAGCATCACTTGCCCCAGACAGAGTCTCCCATCTACGTCTTGGACAAACATCTTTCGAAAAGTCACCACTTACAGCCTTTGCACCCCAAAGAAAAGGGGAGTCTCCAAAGCAAAACCTTCTCACCCCAAGGCCAGTCCCTAGGTTTGTACCTTCCGAAGCACCATGGCCACACTGTACGTTCTCAGGAAGCAGGATGGATCCCGCTCGTCCAAGGCCAGCTCGGCTTTCATGGTGATCCAGGCACCTCGGCCACATTCTTCTCCCGCTGGCTGCTGGGAGACGGGAACGTCCTAAAATCACAGCACACAATTCCCGGTCAAGGCTTCCCTACGTCCTACCACTGGGCGAATGCTCGGAAAGCAAATGATTCCCCAAGAAGCTGTTTTGCCTATTCTATTTATTTATTTGGATTTGGATCCCACCCTCCTCATGAGCAGCCTCAGAGCGGATCACATCATCAACAGGTAAAAAAACCATACATTAATAAATACAATAATTTTTATGACGACTTAAGTAGTACGAGAACTACTTAAGTAGTTTGAGACCCGAGTGTGCCGCATGACGGAGTGAGCTCCCGTCTCTAGTTCCAGTTCCTGCCAACCTAGCAGTTCGAAAGCAAGAAATTGCAAGTAGATAAATAGGTGCCACTTCAGTGGGAAGGTAACAGCGTTCCGTGCGTCTTGGTGTTTAGTCATGCCGGCCACATGACCACGGAAATGTCTTCGGACAGCGCTGGCTCTTCGGCTTGGAAACGGAGATGAGCACCGCAACCCTAGAGTCGGATTCGACTGGTTTTCGAGCAAGGGAACCTTTACCTTTTTAAGTAGTACAATTTAAAACTACTGTGTATAACCACAAACACAGTTTCAGCTGGAGTGACGGTGTCCAGAGGTCTTCTTAATCTGGGCCGAATAATGAAGACAGACTTCAGTGAGGGAGGCCGACTTCATTGGACGCCCTCTGGCCCAAACAAAGGCCTGGCGGAAGAGCTCCGTCTTACAGGCCCTGCGGAATCATAATAAGTCCCACAGGGCCTTGAACACAAGTGGGAGCCTATTCCGCCAGGCTAGGGTCAGGGCCAAAAAAGCCCCGGCCTTGGTCGAGGCTAGACGGACGTCCCTCGGAGCGGGGACTACCAGCAGATGCTGGTCCTATGAGCGCAAGGCTCTCTGGGGCACATATGGGGGAGAGGCGGTCCCGCGGGTATGTCAGTCCCTGGCCACTCAAGGCTTTAAAGGTCAACACCAGTACCGTGGAGCGGACCTGGTACTCAATCGGTAACCAATGCAAATGGCGCAGCACCGGATGGATGTGTGCTCACGCAGGCAACAGTCAGCGAGCGCATCGCTGCATTTTGCACCAGCTAGAATTTCCGGATCAGCCACAAGGGTCAGCCCGCGTAGAGCAAGTTACAGCAATTAAGCCTGGAAGTGACCACTGCGTGGGTCACTACAGCCAAGTCCTGGGGGGAGAGGTGGGGAGCCAGTTGCCCAATCTGCCGGAGGTGACAAAAAGCCCTGAGTGATGATATTCCTATCAGCCGAACTCACGGTGCTGTTGTGAGGCTAAGACACAGGACAGCAGAACCCCGAAAGCTGCTCTGAGCTCCCTGGAGAGATAAAAATGTAACAGACAAACGCCAAGCCCCAACATAACACCAGTTTGCATTCAGGATAAAGAAGAGAAGAACAGATTGGATTTATACCCCGTCCTTCACTACCCAAAGGTGTCTCAGAGCGGCTTACAAACTCCTTTCCCTTCCCCTCCCCACAACAGAACCCTGTGAGGTAGGTGGGGCTGAGAGAGCTCTGACAGAAACTGCTCTTTTTCAAGGACAGCTCTTATTGGAACTACGGCTTGCTCAAGGTCATCCAGCCAGGTGCAAGTGGAGGAGTGGGGAATCAAACCCAGCTCTTAAAAATTAGAGTCCGTGCACTTAACCACTACACCATACTGGCAGGCCTCAAATAACAGAAGAGAAACACTGCTCTTGTCTCAGGTACGGGAGAGCTGGTTGCAGTTACTTGGTGCAGGAGATCTACTCAGCACATGCCCAGAGGAACACTCTCTTTTTAGATTCTTACTCATCTCTTCCAGGAGGGAGTCCTGGCACTGAAGACATTTTTCAGGATCGGCCACGTAGCAGGCTCGTGCACGTCACCGTCCTTAAGGGCTTAGCTGTGGAAACAGAACGACCCCTCAGCCCGTGAGAGCCAAGAGACGATGTCCCAGAGAAAGACTCCAAAACCCTGCCCGCCTCCAAAATTACAGAAGTGACAGATATCCAGATGACCAGAAGTTTTTGACTTTTTCCATACTTCAAACACAGCAGCTGCCAATGCTGAACAATTCCCTGCAACCGCAAGGGACTCCAGAGCTAGTTTTGCCTTTTGAGCGGTGGCTCAAGTGGTTAAGACGCTGAACTGCAGGCTGTGGAAGGTCAGTAGTTCAGCAGTTCGAGACCCGGGTGCCGCATGACGGAGTGAGCTCCCGTCTCTAGTTCCAGCTCCTGCCAACCTAGCCGTTCGAAAGCAAGAAATTGCAAGTAGACAAATAGGTACCATTTCGGTGGGAAGGGAACAGCGTTCTGTGTGCCTTGGTGTTTAGTCATGCCGGCCACATGACCACGGAAACGTCTTCGGACAGCGCTGGCTCTTCGGCTTGGAAACAGAGAGGAGCACCGCAACCCTAGAGTCGGACTCGACTGGCTTTCAAGCAAGGGAACCTTTACCTTTTCCTAAACACGGAAGGTGCAGCTTCGTAGGACTGTCACCGGCCGATACCACACGGCCCAGCTGCTTCGCTGGCTGCACGGGATTCTGAATCCCCACCTTTGCCATCCGTATTTCTTCTGCTAGAAAGCAAAGGGCAGATGATGAGAGTTACCTCCGTCCGTAGCTTTGCCAGAGCCCCGTGAGTAGGAGTCTGCGGAGCTGAAACCATGATCTCTTCCAGGTTGTTCCCATCAGGCTTTTGAGGAGCAGGAAAAAAAAACAAAGCCGCTTACATTTATGGACACAGTTTCTTGCCCTTGTGTATCCTGTGATGTGATGACGAAAAAGTCAAACTAGATTGGAGGGGTGGGGGCTGGATTCAAATTTGCACACTGTAACTAAGCTTACTGGACTATTCTGGAACAGAAACACTCTCTCTTAGCCTAGCCTACCTTACAAGGTTATCGTGAAGCCATCCTAAGCTCCTTCTAGGAAAGGCCAGATAAACAAGCAATATACAGATATCACGCATGGGCATCTTGAAGTAATCTTGACAGAAATACTAATTTACACAGAGAGTGAGTGAAATGTGGGATTCGCTGCCAGAGGATGTCATGATGACCACAGGAATTAACATCTTGAAAAGGGGATCAGACAGATTCATGGAGGATAAATCTATCAGTGGCTACTAGTCGTGGTGGCTGAGGGGAACCTCCACATTCAGAGGCACTACACCCTCTGAATCCCAGAGCCAGGAGGCAACGTCAGGGGAAGTCCTGGGCTTCTCTGCCCTGTTGTTGGCCCTCCAGAGGAACTGGTTGGCCACTGGGTGAGACGGGATACTGGACTAGATGGACCACTGGTCTGATCCAGCAGGGCACTTCCTATGTTCTTATCAGGGGAAGGCCTTGGCTTCTATGCCCTGTTGTTGGCTCTCCAGAGGAACTGGTTGGCCCCTGTGTGAGACAGAATGCTGGACTAGATGGACCCCTGGTCTGATCCAGCAGGGCTCTTCTGATGTTCTTAGTCCAAGCATACAACAGTTTTAAATGAATTCAAACTTCTAAAAATGCTGAATTTTAGGACTGGATACTAAATCAATTCCCAAGGACTGATCATGGAATCCATCATCCTGCCCAAAGGTTCAGCTCCAATTCCTGGCCCACAGAGGCATTTTCACTTTCAAGTCCAAGACCTATGAACAAACCCCGTGGTTCAAAATAAGAGAGAAAACAGAATGCTTCCTTCTTACTCCGGATGGACCTCTATCGCCATCACCCAACTTTTGGACAGTTTGAGCAACTATAGGTTACTGACAGCTGTAAAAAAATATTTTAAGTCCTTCTTGAACAAAAATTTAAACTTTGTTGTTGTTCAGATGTTGTGCGTATGCCATTTTGAGCATTTGTAAGATTCAGGTGGGTAGCCGTGTTGGTTTGAAGAACTACAACAAAGTTTGAGTCCGGCGGCACCTTTAAGGCCAACAACGTTTAATGCTGGGTATAAGCTTTTGAGTGCAGGAACACGAAAGCTTACACCCAGAATTAAATTTTGTTGATCTTAAAGGTGCCACTGGACTCAAATTTTGTTTCTCAGCGAGGCAGATGTCAGAATCGGACCCTTGCCCGGGTTATTGGGCCATCATATTTGTCACTATGGTTCTCTGATGTACATAGCTATGCTCTGTTATTGCTTCGCCAGCTGTTCTCCCTTCCCGCTTGCAGTTCCCAAGTTCCCATATAGCACCTGCTGGCATTGTATCAATCTGTCTGCAAGGTCCTCCTCTGACATTCCTAGGAGAGGGGGCGAATGAGACATATCTGTGTGAACTGTAGATTAGCTGGGCTTGTACCTCTGTGAAAGGAAGCATCCTCCGCAAAGGCCAGAGGGAACTTTCGCCGTTTCTCATTCTCATGGCCTTGCGGAGAGACTCAAGTGATAACATTCACACTGTCCTAATTGCACTGTATTAACCTGTCTACGCACTATGTAATCATGGTGTATGAATGAGGGCTGGACCAAAGGTCTCGTAGTTCCCCACTTTGTATTATTCCTTAGTTCTGTCAAAAAGTTCAACTGCACAGCAACTAAATCAGTTTTCTCAATAAAGCCTGGAAAAGGAATTATTGCGTCTGAGTGGTTCCTGACGAAGCTGACAGCAGAGGAAAAAATTCTAAGCCACTGAGCGTCCCAACAACCAGGGGTCATTTCCTGCAGGAACGCACAGGAGCGGAGCTCCGGCAGTAAAGAGCCCAAGGGGCAGGCACATGCAACAAGCCCCACCCCCCGCTCCCAGCAGCCCTCAGTCAGAGCAAGAAGCAGCCAGGTAGGTTGCAGAGCCCCCATGGCCCCCCGGCCCAAAACAGTCCAGTGGCACCTTTGAGACCAAGTTTTATTCAGGTACAAGTTCTCCCTTCTCTGCGAGGACAGATCTGCACGTCCCGTCCCCCACAATAGCTAGTAATCCAAAACAGTCCAGTGGAGCCTGAGCAGTGGGTGTTGCCTTCTGACACACTTCCAGTGATGTCAGGGGGTGTGGCATGTGCTAATGAGTTATGCTAATGAGTTATGCTAATGAGCTCCTGCACCTCTTTTTCTACAAAATGGCCCCTGCCAACAACGTGTTAAAAAAGGCCACGCAAGACAATACAACTTAAGCATTACCCAGCAGCCTCCGTGAGACAGAGGAAGTGGCAGGTAATTTTATTCCCCGTTCAGAGGATTTGCGGTGATTGTGGGCTGCAACAGAAGGAGGGGAGCGAAGGAAAACAGGATTATTGTAGTCTGCCCTCCTCCTTCCACAGCACGTTGGAGGGAGATACATTCTCATCTCCATATTTGTACATTTTCAGACTGTATAATTCCCCGTACTCTACAACTGCTCTTACTTGCTGTGGCAGAATGCCGGCAGGTCCTGGGAAGCGGCGAGTCTTGGCCTGCGAAGGAACGCGAGCCAATGGCTGAGGAGGCTTGTTGGCGGCTGTCACCAGGCGGACAAGGTGGTTGGTGACCACGGGCATTTGGAGGCTTCCGGAGGGAGGAATTGAACAGGGTGTTCTCGGTGTGGCCGGCGAGGACTCCACAGACAACACGGGGGAACCATAAGCGGTAAGCAGCTGAGCACCCCGGTTTGCCATTTTCGGTGTGAAAGAACTCTGGCTGGGTATCTGTGGAGCGAGTGGTCTTGGCGGGGCGATCCCTGAAGGGGAGGAGGGTCTAACAAGAGGCAGGCAGGAGCTGTTGTACCCAGCCACAGGTTTATCCGGAGAGGCAAGAAACGACTTAGGCAGCTGGAAACCTGGGCTTGAAACGGTACCTACAGCGATGTCCATTCCTTGGTTAGATTGTGAGGGGTGGGATCCCACAGCAGTGGGCCTCAGAGTCAACCTCGGGGAAGCCTCCGCTGGCTGGAGATGGCTGCCGACCCCCGCCAAGGCTTCCTTCAGAGTCCTTTTCAACCGTGTTGTCTCCATGCTGACAGGGCTGCTCGACATGGCTGAGTCTGCCACCCGCATTTTCTTGGCCATTACTGTATCATGACCACGCTGATCCCCCACCCTCTCGCAGTCAGAGCCAGAAGGTGTTTCCGACTCTTCCAGATCCATGCAGGCTGCCAAGAACAGCTCATTATCCAAATCCTCATTATGAGAGGAAGTTACAGCTAGAGGTCTCTTCACAAACTTGAACCTTGGGCCTGAACTGCAGCATGGTCCACTTTGGGCCGGTAAGGCCGTCTGGTCCTTCGGAACTCTGAAGCCGGCCACCGAAGGAGATGCCACCCGGTTGTTTGACTGACTGATCTTGCTGGGGCAGCTGTCCTGCAGAAAACTTAGTCTGGAGTAGTTTTGAACGGGCAGGACTGGGGACAGAGCCTCAGTGGTGTCGCTGGGGTTTCTCAGTGCAGACGACGAGGGTCTCAGACATCTTGAACTGGCAGGAGTTGGGCCTGAGACCTGCTTCTCTACATCTTCCATGGCCAACACAAAATCCTATGTTAAAAAAAGAAGACAAGAACCTTAGTAGATGGCGTTTCGTCTTAACTATACATATGTACAGTGTGACAGATGGTGCTCTGTCTACGCCGGGACTCTCCAAAGTCCCAAACAAATACAAACGTTTGCTCCCTCCATCCCGCCTAGATGCTCCCACTGTACGGCTACGATTCACAGATATTCTCCTACCTCATCTTCAAACTCTGCCTCCACAGCAAACAGCTTCTGTATTCCGCAGGCCTTTGGGGATCAAAATAATAATTGTTTTCAAGACTTATCCACACTCTAATGAGACTGCAGTTTAACACCAACATGAATAAAGCCCTGTTGGTCTTAAAGGTGCCACCGGACTCTTAAATATGTCCTGTATTAGTAATATGAAGAGTGACTGTTTTCTTGTCTCATAATGAGAGAATGAAACCTCACCCAACGTAACTGACTGGCGGCAGATTCAGGAGAGCCTGTAAACAAGTCCTTCTTCATTCAGCGTGTTATTAACTTTTGGAACTCGGTACCGGAAAATGGGGCAACCACTAGATCGCTTTGAAAGGAGATTACCAAGAAGCAGCAGGGACCCAAAACAGAATGTAAACAATAAAAAGAGCCAAAAAAATAATAGAGAGACGTTTGCTAAATAAATACTAGAAAACATAAGAGTCCCGGGGCACCTTTAAGACCAACAAAGGTTTATTCAAGGTATGAGCTTTCACGTGCAAGGCACACTTTTTTCAAATACATTGGAATGGCAGGCAAGGTTCGAACTTATATCCAGAGCAGTGTTCCCTCTAAGCTGAGTCAGTGTGAGCTAGCTCACAGTTTTTGAGCCTCCAGCTCACACATTTTTGTCACAGCTCAGGAAGGGATGGCTCCAGAGCAAACTAGTTTATGCAGTAGCCAAATCGCTCACTCACAACTTTAATGCCAGTGGCTGACAACGTAGAATTTTTGCTCACCAGACTCCACAGCTTAGAGGGAACTTTGATCCAGAAAATGAACAGCAAAATTAACATGTAACATGATGATGTTCAGGATATGCAAAGTTACACTAAATAGTATGTTAAGGTTATAAGGTCAACAGTTGTAAAGCAATAAATATGTCAAAGGTAAAGGTAAAGGTTCCCTTGCTCGAAAGCCAGTCGAATCCGACTCTAGGGTTGCGGTGCTCATCTCCGTTTCAAAGCCGAAGAGCCAGCGCTGTCCGAAGACGTTTCCGTGGTCATGTGGCCGGCATGACTAAACACCAAGGCGCACGGAACGCTGTTACCTTCCCACCGAAGTGGTCCCTATTTATCTACTTGCAATTTCTTGCTTTCGAACTGCTAGGTTGGCAGGAGCTGGAACTAGAGACAGGAGCTCACCCTGTCTTGCGGCACCCCGGTCTTGAACCGCTGAACTACTGACCTTCCACAGCCTGCAGTTCAGCGTCTTAACCACTTGAGCCACCGCAGCTCAAAAATATGTCAAAATAGCAGATAAATGTCTAAAGGTGTATTTTCTAATTGTGGGAAGTGACTGGGAATCTTCATTGAAAGCACACACCTTGAATCAATCTTAGTTGGTCTTAAAGGGGCCACTGAACTCTAAATTTGTTCTACTGCTTCAGACCAACACGGCTGGCCCACCTGGATCTACCAGAAAACTGTCGCACCTAAACAACAAATTAAAGAAGCAAAGACACTTTGAAAATTATCATTTGACAAGACTCCAGACTGAGAAAGTTTCAAAGGCCCCGGTCACACGGAGCATTAGCCACGCTAGAGACAGAAGATAGGCGGATTTTCCGGGCGCGATCTCACCGCCACATCTGGGAAGCATAGAGCTCCCGTGGCTCAACCAAGGCTTCCCACCGAAGATGCGCGGCAAAAAACTAGTACCTCCGAGGTACTAGTTTCCGGAAACTGCGGGGCAAGGGCGGGCATCTGATTGCGTTTCCGGTCGCATCCGGCGCCCGCCCATGCCCCATTGCGAAAAGGTTTTTTTTCCCTGAAGTCTCCAGGGATGCGCACAAGCACCCAATGGGGCATGCGCATACTTCAGGTTAAAAAAACCAAAACACAACCCCGTTTGCCGTGCCGCGCTGCTTCTTTGGTGCGTCGTGTGATCGGCACCTCCCCCCTAACCACGGGACCTCGACGGGACCAAGAGGAGACGCCTGATCGTGCAGTCGCGCGTTATTTCACTGCAGGGCAAACAGCCACGCCTCCCCCCCGCGATATCTGGCCCGTGTGACCGGGGCCAAAATTAGTTTTACATTAAGCTTAAGTTTAAATGATGTTAGAGAAGATGAGAATTTATTTTCCCTAGTAGACTACATCCAAATTCAACTTTGAAATGGAAGCAAGTTTTGTATGCATGAGGGTTTGGCTCAATAGGAACAGGCTTTAAAGTTTTTTTAAAAAAATGAAAAACTGTTATCCACGTTGTAGAGATTTTAAAACCGATCAAGACTCAGTTGCCTCTATCAGTAATCTATACAGGTCCCGGTCACATGGGCTGGAAAATGCGGGGGGGGGGAGCGTGGCTGTTTTCCCTGGAGCATAGTAACGCGCAGCAGCCCGATCACATGTCCTGTGGAGGTCCTGTGGGTATGCCGCTAGGTGCCAATCACACGCCTATCCTGCAGCGTGGCAAAGAAGCGGCGCGGCGCAATCACACCGGCAATCACTAGGCACCGCATCCGTGGCAAACGGGAATTTTTCCCATCACCACAGTGTGCGCATGTGCCGGTGGGCGCTTGTGCACATCCTGTGGAGACTTAAAAAAACCCCACATCTAGTTTGCAACGGGACATGGGCAGGCACCGGATCCCACGGGCAGGCACCGGATCCCTACCTGAAATTAATCCCCATTCAAAATGGTTTCACAATCCAGAGTCTTGTCAACACATTTACATAGTGTCCTTGTTTCTTTAATTGGTTGTATAAACATTGCAACGGTTTTCTGCAATTCTTATCTATTTCTATAGCAACATCTAGGTTTATATTTTTCTGGGTTTTTTGGGGGGGAGTTATTTAATCCCTGGGGTTGGTTTTGTTTGGAACAGGGGGGAAAAAGTATACAAAATGAGAGCCTGCCATTCTAGCATACTAACTATGCCAACATAACATTGAGACATATGCCAACTATGCGAACATAACATCCATACTCCCAATTAAGGCCCAAATGATTTTTTTAAAAAGAAGGCTTAAGGTTCCTACGTACTACAGCGACACTTGCCCTTTGTCCCCCCCACCTCCCAAATTTTATTTAATTCGTTTTTACCCTGTCTTTCTCCCCAGTGGGGACCGAAAGTGGCTTAGGTTGACGTCCTCCAGTTTATCCTCAAAATAACCCTGTGAGGGAGGTCACACGCTACCTGAGGGAGATTCCTGTGAAAAGCACAGGCCTCCTCCCTCCTTGGTCACTCTGAGGTGGTGGTCCTGATGAGCTACGCCAGTTATATATGGGTCCTGTCCATACGAGGCCTTTTGGGCCAGGAGCGGGACGGGCGCAAACGGGCGCGATCCCACCGCAACATCTGGGAAGCGTACCGTCTCCGTCCCTGATCCAGCCCTTCCAGCGCTGCTCCGCACCAAAAAAGAACCACCTACCGAGGTGGTTCTTTTCGAAGGGCCGCAGCAACGCTGACCGTGGGATCACCGGCGCGTCCTTGCGCCGGCGCATCCCTGGCTCCTGGCCGAACTGCACATGTGTGAGCATGCGCAGTTCGCCAGGCTCCCCTCCCCACCGTCG
>NW_015160356.1:92939-94676 GCF_001447785.1 Gekko japonicus
CTTTTACAACTGATCTCCAGCTGACAGAGATCAGCTCCCCTGGAGAAAATGGCTGTTTTGAAGGGTGGGCTCCATAGCATTGGACCATGCTGAGGCCCCTCCCCTCCCCCAAACCCGCCCTCTCCTGGATCTACCCCCAAAGTCTCCAGGTGTTTTCCAACCCACACCTGGCAACCGTATACCTACCTCACAGTCACAGGGTGTCTGTTGTGGGGAGGGGAAGGGAAAGGAGATTGTAGGCCACTCTGAGATTCCAAATGAAGGGCGGGGTATAAACCCAATCTCTTCTATCTTCTCTTTATTCAAGGTGTAAGCTTTCATATGCAGGTATCTGAAGTGTGCATGCACACAAAAACTTACACCCAGAATAAATCTTTGATGGTCTTGAAGGTGCTGCGGAGTCTTGTGAGCAAAAATCCTACTTTGTGAGCTGCTGGCATTAAAGTTGAGAGCAGTGTTCCCTCTAAGCTGAGTTAGTGTGAGTTAGCTCACAGGTTTTTAGCCGCCGGCTCACACGTTTTTGGCTCCGCTCAGGAAGGATGTGGCTCCAGAGCGAACTAACTTATGCAGTAGCCAAATCGCTGGCTCACAACGTTAATGCCAGTAGCTCACAAAGCAGGATTTTTGCTCACAGGACTCCCCAGCTTAGAGGGAGGTTGTAAGGCAGCAATTTGGCTGCTGCATCAATTAGTTTGCTCTGGAGCCCTCCTTCCTGAGCTAAGGCAAAAAATGTGTGAGCCGGAGGCTAAAAAACTGCGAGCTAGCTCACCCTAACTCAGCTTAGAGGGAACACTGGTCTTAAGAGCAGAAATCCTACTTTCTGGGCTGCCGACATTAAAGTTTTGAGCAAGCGATTTGTCTCCTGCATAAATTAGTTCGCTCTGGAGCCCTCCTTCCTGAGCTAAGGCAAAAAATGTGTGAGCCGGAGGCTAAAAAACTGTGAGCTAGCTCACCCTAACTCAACTTAGAGGGAATACTGGTCTTAAGAGCAAAAATCCTACTTTCTGGGCTGCCGACATTAAAGTTTTGAGCAAGCGATTTGTCTCCTGCATAAATCAGTTCGCTCTGGAGCCCTCCTTCCTGAGCTAAGGCAAAAAATGTGTGAGCCGGAGGCTAAAAAATTGTGTGCTAGCTCACACTAACCTAGCTTAGAGGGAACACTGGACCCTGGAGAAGGACATAAGGCGGCTGGTGCAGCTCTTTGGGGTTTCCTCTCTTTTTTGCAACTGCAAAACCCAATTCAACTGCCTGCGACTCCCAGGGAATAAGGAAGGTGACCCACAGGGATAAATTTGCACACCGCTTCTCTTTGTCAGCCTCCTGGACTGAACCTTCCTTCCTCCCCCCCCCCCCATAGTGGAAGCCAAGAGGGGGCCCCCTCGGGACCAGGGAACGGGGCAGGAGTTCAGCGCCCGCCCACCCCCAACGCAGAGCGGAGGCGCAAGCGCAACGGCCGCCCCCTCTCAGGGGAGGGGCCCCAGGGGCGTGGCTCTTCTCCCCCACTCCCAAGGGGCCCAGCTCCCTTTGCCCGCCCAACACGTCAAGCACCAGCTCGAAATCTATTGCCCACTCAGGAGGCCGGGGGATGGTTTTCCTCCTCAGACCACTCAGGGCTGGGGGGAGCCATTTGGCCCCCTCTGGGGCAAACAGAATTGTCCAGGAGGGCGGTTTTTTTAAAAAATAGGAACGGAACTTGATTTTTTTTTTATTTTTTCAAAACAATTTTATTAACTTTTT
>NW_015160357.1:0-4268 GCF_001447785.1 Gekko japonicus
CAGGATGCTGGACTAGATGGACCGTTGCTCTGATCTAGCAGAGCTCTGCTGATGTTCTCATGAAGGCCTCAGCCTCTATGTCCTGTTGTTGGCCCTTCAGAGAAACTGGCTGGCCACTGTGTTAGACAGAAAGCTATACTAGATGGACTATTGGTCTGATCTAGCAGGGCTCTTCTTGTGTAATCACGCTGAAGTTCGTAAGGCCAACGCTGGAAGTAACTTCAAACAGAGATTAATTGTGGCCTCCCAGACTCTTATATAATTGCCCTACTTTGGTTTTTGCAATATAGAACCCAACCAGCAGCCATCTCTTTTCTCACCAAGGCGCCCCCAGGTATACAAAGGAGTGGATTTACTAACTCGGCCAATCTATCGCTAAACAAACATGTCAGGTCAATTTACTCGTCTGCCTTGCCTCTTAATCTTCCTGTACTAAGCGCCGTTGGACTGGCGTTGCCCCCTCTGGCGTGGAATGCAATAAACAGGGGTGTTGATTTAATGGGAGTGTCTCTTGCGTGGTGCTGATCTGACAGCCAGCAAATGCACATCTTTGTTTATCCCTAAACGAGAAAGCAGAAACACTGGAACAAACCAGCTATGAAAGGATTGGGTGGCGTTCAAGCTTTGCTGCCTTGATTCCCAACGTCCCTGACGTGCGCTTTGCAAAACAATTCTTTTTTTTTGATCTCCCAGCAAAACAGAATACCATCAGCTTTCAGGCCTAGCAAGCTTTCTATTTGTAGGAGATCAACAAGATATACGGGGTTATGAGCTTCCGAGAGTCACAGCTCCCTGAGCTTTGACTCAAACGCTTACACTCCAAAAATCCTGTTGATCTCTAAGTTGCTGCGACTGGACTCGAATCGGAGCAACACATAGAATCAAAGAGTTGGAAGGGACCTCCAGGGTCATCTAGTCCAGCCCCTGCTCAAGGCAGGAAATTCACAAATACTTCCCCTCCTCTCAGTGACCCCTGCTCCATGCCGAGAAGATGGCCAAAAAAACCCAACCCTCCAGGATCTCCGGCCAAACTGGCTTGTTGCATGTGCCTGCCCCCTGGGCTCCTTACTACCGGAGCTCCGCTCCTGTGCGCTCCTGCAGGAAATGACCCCTGCTAAGCACTGGTGGCTCAAGTGGTTAAGATGCTGAACTGCAGGCTGTGGAAGGTCGGTAGTTCAGCAGTTCGAGACCCGAGTGTGCCACATGACGGAGTGAGCTCCCGTCTCTGGTTCCAGCTCCTGCCAACCTAGCAGTTCGAAAGCAAGAAATTGCAAGTAGATAAATAGGGACCACTTTGGTGGGAAGGTAACAGCGTTCCGTGCGCCTTGGTGTTTAGTCATGCCGGCCACATGACCATGGAAACGTCTTCGGACAGCGCTGGCTCTTCGGCTTTGAAACGGAGACGAGCACCGCAACCCTAGAGTCGGACTCGACTGGCTTTCGAGCAAGGGAACCTTTACCTTTACCTTTAAGCCCTGGTGCAACCCTTCCTGCCCTCCCTTCTTGTGATCTGCCCAAGTTCACCGAATCAGTATTGCTGTCAGATGGCCATCGAGCCTCTGCTTCAAAACACTGGAAGGGACTATCGCACCCCAAATGTGTCTGCATCAGTGAGTTATCCACATGAAGAGAATTCACACCGGCACAATTTCAAGTGTGGCTGAAAACCTATCCTGAGACAATCTCTCCAAGGATCTTCAAAGAACTCCAGAAACGGCGCTTGTGCTTTTAGAATAATCCGTTTTCTAGACCTCAGGCTTATCACAGAGAGACAGGTAAGGACCTGGTATGGTGTAGTGGTTCAAGTGTTGGATTACGATCTGGAGGACCTGAGTTCAGATCCCCACTCTATCATGGAAGCTTGCTGGGTAAACCTTGGCCAGTCCCTCTCTCGCAGACTAACCTACCTCACAGGGTGGTTGTTGTGAGGATCAAATCTTTGAAGGGAGAAGGACGTCAGTGGGTTGTGGTCCCCTTTGGGGAGAAAGACAAGGTATCCCTAGCAAAACAAATGAAATGAGCTGCAAGCAGACCCTGTGGGTCCATTTTGCTTGCTTCCCTCCATTGCAAAGACCCTTTCCTTGATGTAAAAGACTCCTTTCAGTTTCGTCTGCCAGGAGGGAAGTGCCACCGATAGAAGAATGGACCAGGAACATGGAACTCAGCCCTCACGCTGCAGAGGGGCCGTGCCTCAGTGGCAGAGCATCTGCTTGGCATGCAGAAGATCCCAGGTTCAATCTGCAACATCTCTGGTTAAAAGGATCAGTTAGGTGATATGAAAGACCGGGACAGGCTCATAGCCAGGATTTTGTGGCTTGTGGGGGGGGCAAACTTTTTCTTTTCTGGTGGGGCTGAAGTTCTCAGTGCAGAAAGCCATTTAGCCAATAGAGAGCCGCTACTAGAATAGTTCTCTAAATTGCACGCTGTCAACCACTTTACATGACAGTTGTCAGCGGCTGCAAGTTAATCACGTCTGCCAGCCAAAGCAACAGTTCTGGTGATGACTTCTGTAGTCAAGAAAGCCAACACCTAGGCAGGAAAACTCTCTTAAAGACCAGTTTCTTGACACAGAGTTAGAAGGGATCCTAGAGGTCACCTACTCCAACCCCCTTGCTCAGTGCGGGGATTAGTCAACTACAACACCCCACTTGGCTTGAAGGAGCGCGTGCCTTAACAAAACTGTTTTAAAACGATTGGAAAAGGCATTTACAGGAGAAATCCTTGTGGGGCTGTGCCTTTAAGAAAGGGGGCAGAGACCCCAAACTCCCCACCATAGCTATGGGGCACTACCAGTCCAAGTAGACAATACTGACTTCAATGGACCAGAGGTCTGATTTGGTATTGAGCAGCTTCACGAGTTCATGGGAATGCCCACTGTGCTGGCGTTGGGGCAGTCACACACTCTCAGCTGGACCTACCTCACCGAGGGTGGGTTTTTAGGACAAAATGGAGGGTGAGATATGATACTGTGATAAGAACATAAGAGAGAAGCCAAGGTTGGATCAGGCCAAAGGCCCATTCGGTCCAACACTGTCACACGGTCGCCAAAAATACCATCAGGTGCCATCAGGAGGTCCAGCAGTGGGGCCAGAACTCTAGAAGTCCTCCCACTGTTGCCCTCCCTCCCAAGCACCAAGAATACAGAGCATCCCTTGCCCCAGACTGAGAGCTCCGATCTATACCTTGTGGCTAATAGCCACTGATGGACCTCTGCTCCATATAAGAACATAAGAGAAGCCAATGCTGGATCAGGCCAATGGCCCATCCAGGCCAACACTCTTGTCACACAGTGGCCAAAAAGACCAGGTGCCATCAGGAGGTCCAGCAGTGGGGCCAGGACACTAGAAGCCCTCCCACTGTGCCCCCCCCCAAGCACCAAGAATACAGAGCATCCCTTGCCCCAGACTGAGAGCTCCTATCTATACCTTGTGGCTAATAGCCACTGATGGACCTCTGCTCCATATAAGAACATAAGAGAAGCCAATGCTGGATCAGGCCAATGGCCCATCCAGTCCAACACTCTGTGTCACACAGTGGCCAAAAATACCAGAAGGTCCAGCAGTGGGGCCAGGACACTAGAAGCCCTCCCACTGTTGCCCCCCCCCAAGCACCAAGAAGACAGAGCATCACTTGCCCCAGACCAAGAGTTCCTATCTATACCTTGTGGCTAATAGCCACTGAGGCACCTCTGCTCCATATGGTTATCTAATTCCCTCTTGAAGCCGTCCGTGCTTGTAGCCACCTCCTCCTCCTCCTGTGGCAGTGAATTCCATGTGTTAATCACTCTTTGGGTGAAGGACTTCCTTTTTTCTGTTCTAACCTGACCGCTCAGCAATTTCATGGAGTGCCCACGAGTTCTTGTATTGTGAGAATGGGAGAAAAGTACTTCTTTCTCTACCTGCTCTATCCTATGCATCATCTTGTAAATCTCAATCATGTCACCCCTCAGCCGTCGTTTCTCCAAACGAAAGAGCCCCAAGCATTTTAACCTTTCTTCACAGGGAAAGTGTTCCAACCCCTTTACCATTCTAGTTGCTCTTTTCTGCACTTTTTCCCATGCTATAATATCCTTTTTGCGGTGTGGTGACCAGAACTGTACACAGTACTCCAAATGAGGACGTACCATCGATTTCTACAGGGGCATTATGATACTGGCTGATTTGTTTTCAATTCCCTTCCTAAAAATCCCCAGCATAGTGTTGGCCTTTTTTATTGCAGTCGCACACTGTCTTGACATTTTCATTGAGTTATCTCCTGTGTGTCAGGTT
>NW_015160357.1:4382-8852 GCF_001447785.1 Gekko japonicus
CGGCAGCTCTTTTTCTACAACAAGACCCCTGAGTAAAGTCAAACATCCCCCCACTCCAAGATCTCTCTCTTGGTCAGTCTCTGCCAGTTCGGACCCTATCAACGTGTATTGTGGGGAGGGCGGGGTATAAATTGAATAAAATAAATAAATAAATAAATAAAATATTTATATTTAGGATTTATATTTATATTTAGGATATTTATACTTAGGATTAAACCACTCTGGTTCCCGGTCTGGTACAATTCTCCCAAACTTCAGGCCGCAGTCTCTTCCCGGACTCGACGGGTAATGCACGTGCTATTATATAATCGTCCCTGCCTGCCATCCCAGTGTTATTATCTCTGGTTGTAAACATTAGGGCTGGCACAGGGGTGGAAGGACGGGCATGCTGAAAGGAGGATTACCAGAGCATCGTTCAGTGCTGGGAAAACACATCAAAAGTGCTCAGTGCTGGGGTGTGTTTCTTTTGGCCGGGGTGCCCAGACGCAGGGTGGGGGGTGGGGAGATAATCTGTTCAAGTCTCAGCAGAAGATCTGTCTGGATCCTTCACAAGATCTGTGTTACCGGCTTTTCGTTGTTGTTCAGTCGCACAGTCGAGTCTGACTCTTTGCGACTCCATGGACCACATCACGCCAGGCCCTCCTGTCTTCCGCTGTCCTCCGGAGTTTGCTCAATTTCATGTGTGTTGCATCGATAACGCTGTCTGACCATCTCATCCTTTGCCGTCCCCTTCTTCTTTGACCTTCAGTCTTTCCCAGCATGGGGGTCTTCTCCAGTCCAGTGAGGGCTCCCTTCTCATTTGGTGGCCAAAGTATTTGAGCTTCAGTTTCATTATCTGGCCTTCCAAGGAACAGTCGGGGTCGATTTCTTTTAGGATTGACTGATTTGATCTCCTGGCAGTCCAAGGGACTCTCAAGAGTCTTCTCCAGCACCACAATTCAGAAGCATCTATTCTTCGGCGCTCAGCCTTCCTTACGGTCCAACTCTTGCAGCCATACATTACTACTGGGAATACCATCGCTTTGACCATACAGACTTTTGTTGGCAGGGCGATATCTTTGCTTTTTATTATGCCGTCTAGGTTTGCCATCGCTTTCCTCCCAAGGAGCAGGCGTCTTTTAATTTCATGGCTGCCGTCACCGATGATAACACAGGTCCCAGAGGAGTCACAGACTAACACAGCTCACCCTCTGGAATTATGACAACATGTTGCGGGATGCTGGGACCCCAGGACGATTTCCCCTTCCCCTTTAGTTCTTTTATTGGTTGGGAGACTGGCAAGGGACTGAATCAATAGACAGAGACCATAGCTCTTAAACAAAACCAGTTTATGACAATACAAGCTTCTTAAAGGCAGAAAGCACTCTAGCACTTACAAATATTTTAGGGTAAAAAACATAACATTTCCATATTAAACAAAGAATGCTTCAACACAAGCATAGTCAGGGGTCATTTCATAGAAAAAGAGGTTCAGGAGCTCATTTGCATAACTCATTTGCATATGCCAAACCCCCTGACATCACCGGAAGTGTGTCAGAAGGCAACACCCACCGCTCAGGCTCCACTGGACTGTTTTGGATTGCTAGCTATTGGGGGGGGGAACGTGCAGATCTGTCCCCGCAGAGGAGGGAGAGCTTGTACCTGAATAAAACTTGGTCTTAAAGGTACCACTGGACTGTTTTGGACCGGGGGGCCGGCGGGGGGGCTCTGCAACTTACCTGGCTGCTTCTTGCTCTGACCGAGGGCTGCTGGGAGCGGGGGTGGGGCTTTTTGCATGTGCCCGCCCCCTGGGCTCTTTACTACTGGAGCTCCGCTCCTTGCACTCTTGCAGGGAATGACCCCTGAACATAGTGCACTAGAATGAAATGCAGAGCACTCTGGTCTAGTCGACAAGGGCTCACGCAGAGACCTGACGGATGACCAGAGCAAAGAAGTCTTCAACAATATGTACCCTCAGTATCCATAACTTCAGCCCACATCAACACACTTTTAGCAGAAGAATATCAAAATAAAGAGGACAATTTTCACCATGAACGCATACCCTAGTTGCCCTAGAGAGTCAAGGATGTTATGTGTAAACTTTATTGTGACCTTATTGGAAGCACAGATACCTGCTTCAGCAAGTATGGTGTAGTGGTTGGGAGAGCGGACTCTAATCTGGGAGAACCGGGTTTGATTCCCCACGACTCCACAAGCAGCTGCTGGTGTGACCCTGGGTCAGTCACAAGTTCTCTCAGAGCTGTTCTCTCGAGGGCAGTCCTCGAGAGAGCTCTCTCAGCCCCACCAACCTCACAGAGTGCCTGTTGTGGGGAGAGGAAGGGAAAGGAGATTGTCAGCCACTCTGAGACTTCTTCAGGTAGTGAAGGGCGGAGTATAAATCTAATCTCTTCCTCTTCTTCTCTATGTTGTAGGTCAGAAGCTACAACACTGGAATCTTTGACACTGTTTTTGGGTGAAATGATAAACCTAGAAAAATGTAACTATTCTTTTTTTTAATATTTTATTTTAGTTTTTTAAATCATATATATAACACAAATAATACAATTATTTACAACACTTTTGGAGTTTCTTATCCATACATTTCAAACCACCTATCTAGTTTCTGCCATCTTTTCTTAAACACACAGTCAAATTTTCCCGCAAGTAACATATTTACTTTGTCCATTTATTTTATATCCATAATTTTTATAATTAATTCTTCTCTATTTGGCAATTTATCAGACTTCCAACATTTTGCTATAGCTATTCTAGCATTTGTAAGGATGTACAGTATCAGACGTGCATCGTTATAGTTTTTCGTATCTGGTAGCATGTTTAACAAGTATATTTCTGGCTCCAATGTTAATTCTATTTCTACTATCTCTAGGATAAGTTGTTTTATACTTTTCCAAAATTTTGCCACTTTTTCACACCTCCACCAAATGTGATAGTAAGAACCAACATTTCTTTCGCATCTCCAACAGTTCCCTGATAGATTTTTGTAACATTTTAATGCCTTGTCTGGGGTCCAATGCCACCTGTGGAACATTTGTAACTATTCTTTTTTTTAAAGTAGAGCCCATTATCAGGCCAGAGAGAGACTTGAGAGATGACAACAGCTAAGCCTGCAAAGTCTTATGGGGGAGGAACCAAACAGAGAAGCCTCAGCTAATCCAGGCTGTTATACAGAAATGCCCCAGGCTGGCTGATTTTTCTGCCACACTACGAAACTAAGAAAATGCAAGACGGGAGGGAATCGTATCTATTCCTTAGAAATAGGAAAAATTTCAAAATGCTTATCGTAAAGCCCAACACTAAAAACTGAAAGTACCTTTAAGGAGAAGTAACAGTGTAGCAGGATTTTGATTACATCGCAAGTTCTTTTGGTAATCATGGGATGCGGATACCAGGAGGAGGAGGAGGAGGAGGAGGAATAGGATTTATACCCGGCCCTTCACTTGGAGTCTCAGAGCGGCTTACAAACTCCTTTCCCTTCCCCTCCCCACCACAGACACCCTGTGAGGTAGGTGGGGCTGAGAGAGCTCAGAAGAGTTTGTCAGCCGCTCTGAGACTCCTTCGGGTAGTGAATGGCATGGGGTATAAATCCAGTCTCTTCTTCTTCAAGCCAGAAGCTTTCTTCCTGCATGGTGCTCACTAAAGCATCACGGGCTTTGATGGGGCTACATAAATAGTTAAGTTATAAATAACAGAAGCTCAGCAAATTCATGTCAAAGCCTTCACGTTACACAACGTTACACTGCTGGCCCGCAAGCTTTTCTGTGCAAACCAGAAACTACGGTGAAACAATTATTTTGTTTTGGTCTCTTTTAACCTGTTTTCTTAAGACTGCGTAGCAGTTCCAGTGGCTTGCAATGGAATGATTCCATGGAATGTCAGATACCTCCTAGCTTCAAAATGACGGGAACCAGTTGTCAAGAAACCGACAAACAGCTCAGTCGTGAAGCTTGCATCACCAGTGCCAGTATTGCATCAATATGGCTAGTTCACATCCAGCTGATCCTTCCAGATGTGTGACCATGTTAATCTCCAGTGGAAAAATAAACATAGGAACATAAGAGGAACATAAGATAACAATCAGACCAATGGTCCATCTAGCCCAGCATCCTGTCTCACACAGTGGCCAACCAGTTCCTCTGGAGGGCCAACAACAGGGCAGAGAGGCCGAGGCCTTCATAAGAACATCAGAAGAGCCCTGCTGGATCAGACCAGTGGTCCATCTAGCCCAGCATCCTGTCTCACACAGTGGCCAACCAGTTCCTCTGGAGGGCCAACAACAGGGCAGAGAGGTCGAGGCCTTTATAAGAACATCAGAAGAGCCCTGCTGGATCAGACCAGTGAAGGTCCATCTAGTCCAGCATCCTGTCTCACACAGTGGACAACCAGTTCCTCTGGAGGGCCAGCAACAGGGCAGAGAGGTCGAGGCCTTTATAAGAACATCAGAAGAGCCCTGCTGGATCAGACCAGTGAAGG
>NW_015160357.1:9364-11978 GCF_001447785.1 Gekko japonicus
GAAGAGGGATGGAGGCCTAACCCCCTTGAGCAAAACCACGGCAGCCCAGTGAATAGCTAGATTTGAACCCGGTAGCACCTTAGAGGGGGCCCGTGACACCACCTAGTGACCCCGGGCCCTAAAGAGGCCAGGCTAGTTACCACAAGGGCCAGGTCCTTTTCGGTGACGGCTCCTACCTGGTGGAATGAACTCCCGGAGGAGATCAGGGCCCTGCGGGACCTTTTACAGTTCTGCAGGGCCTGCAAGACGGAGCTCTTCCGCCAGGCTTTTGAGCAGGAGCCGCCGCCGTCACTACCACCACCGCGTAACTACGGAGCAGGACCGCCGGGTGGGGCCGATGGAGTAACCAGAACATCGCGGCCCATGGCGTCCCCTTTTTTTAGATCTTTTTGACCTTCTGACCTCCTCCTGATATGCAGTGGGGAGTGTGTAATTTTAGTCTTTCATGTATCCTGTTAGTTGTTAATTTTAGCTTTTGTTGTTTTAACCTGTTTGTTTTTATCGCACTTTGTGCCTGTAAGCCGCCCTGAGCCTGCGTGCGGGGAGGGCGGGATAGAAATGGAATGGAATGAAATAAATTAGAGCCCAACAAGCTTTGACTCTCAAAAGCTTATATCCCTCCAAATCTTGTTGGGCTCTAAGGTGCTACCGGGTTCGAATCTAGCTCGTCTACAGCAGACCAACAGGGCTACCCTCTGAAGCAATGGCAAGTGGGGTTCCATGTGGCCAAGTGCAAGGTGATGCACATTGGAGCCCAAAATCCTAAATATAAAATACACGTTGATGGGGTCTGAACCGGCAGAGACGGAACAAGAGAGAGATCTTGGAGTCGTAGTAGATAACTCACTGAAAATGTCGTGACAGTGTGCGACTGCAATAAAGAAGGCCAATGCTATGCTGGGGATTATTAGGAAGGGTATTGAAAACAGATCAGCCAATATCATAATGCCCCTGCATAAATCAATGGTGCAACCTCATTTGGAATACCGTGTGCAATTCTGGTCACCACACCTCAGAAAGGATATTATAGATGCTTATCTAATTCCCTTTTGTAGCCGTCCATGCTTGTAGCCGCCACCACCTCCTGTGGCAGTGAATTCCACCTGTTAATCACTCTTTGGGGGAATAAGGACTTTCTTTTATCTGTTCTAACCCGACTGCTCAGCAATGTCAAGGAGTTCTTGTATTGTGAGAAAGGGGAAAAAGTTCTTCTTTCTCTACCTGCTCTATCCCATGCATAATCTTATAAACCTCGATCATGTCACCCCTCAGCCGTCATTTCTCCAAGCTAAAGTGCCCCAAGCGTTTTAACCTGTCTTCATAGGGAAACTGTTAGAACGGATTAAAAGAAAGGTTAATAGGGTTAGAATGGATAAAAGGAAGTACTTCATCACCCAAAGAGTGATTAACACATGGAATTCACCGCCACAGGAAGTGGTGGCAGCTACAAGCATGGACGGCTTCAAAAGGGAATTAGATAAGCATATGGAGTAGAGGTCCATCAGTGGCTATTAGCCACAAGGTATAGATAGGGGCTCTGGGGCAAGTGATGCTCTGTCTTCTTGGTGCTTGGGGGGGGGGGGCAACAGTGGGAGGGCTTCTAGTGTCCTGGCCCCACTGCTGGACCTTCTGATGGCACCTGGTATATTTGGCCACTGTGAGACAGAGTGTTGGACTGGATGGGCCATTGGCGTGATCCAATATTGGCTTCTCTTATGTTCTTAAAAAACCAATATCCCTGTTAAGTCCTGGAGGGGTGTTTGTTCCGAGTGTTGTAATAACTTGTAATTCAGAAATTTCTCTTTCCATTCTGTTCCTGAAGTTCCTTTGCAATAAAACAGCTACTCTGAGGTCAGCCACTGAATCTCCTGGAAGGCTGAAGTTTTCCACTACAGGTTTCTCAGTCTTGTGATTCCTGATGTCAGATTTGTGTCCATTTATCCTTTGGCGTAGGGTTTCTCCTGTTTGTCCTATGTAGAGAGCCGGATAGACTTATCTGACGAAGTGAGCAGTAACTAGTAAAAGCTCATACCCTGCAACAGATTTTGTAAGTCTTTAAGGTGCTACTGGACTCTTGCTCTTTTCTAATGCCACAGACAGACTAACATGGCTACCCACCTTGATCAGAAAGATTAGAAACGGAGACTGCCGAATTGCAACTGATAATGAAGTTTGGGACAATGCATCCTCCTGGACTGAATCGAGACCTAGGTTTCCTGTGTCATTACCAATGCTGATTTCTCCATGCCTGCTACCTCTCTACATATCACACCTAAATCCAATCACCCCTGCTATTCGCCTGCTATTGTCATTTGCCTGCTAATGTCATTCAGCATCTGAAATCACTCCACTTTCCAATAGTTAGGACAGATGGACTCCTATTCTAGCTGCATCTGAAGAAGTGGGCAGTGGCTCACAGAAGCTCATCCCTTGGCCACAGATTTTGTTATCCTTTAAGGTGCTCCTGGACTAAGTGCTTAGCCAGTTTGGTGTAGTGGTTAAGTGCGCGGACTCTAATCTGGGAGGACCGGGTTTGATTCCCCACTCCTCCACTTGCACCTGGCTGGATGACCTTGGGCAAGCTGTAGTTCTGATCAGAGCTGTTCTTGAAAAA